>NC_056725.1:1887737565-1887745065 GCF_019279795.1 Protopterus annectens
CCTAGGACCTCCTCACACAATGTGTACCCCCCCATTGCCATAGTTACAAATGGCTGCTGCTGAACTGCACCTTACATGTACCTTGTCATACTCTTCACCCTATGGGCTATCTGGAGGTTGCAGTACCTGCATGACACTGTTGTACAAATGGCTAGATAGCCATGGGTTACCCTCTGAGTCCTGGCAAGTGTGTGTATGGGTGCAAGTGTGTATATTTGTAGGATACATCATTCTGAGGCCACATTGTCCAAATACAATGCAACTGCCCATACACTGTAAGGCTTAGTGATGTTGCTGACATTGAGAGCCATGACAAACAATCACCCTACTATCCCAGTGGCATGTGCAGTAAATACATATCTCTGTAGTAAGACTGTTGAGATAGACAAGGGTTTGTATTGCAGTCCTGGTCAGTGTGTGATTGTGGGTATGTCAGAGTATTATCATGGGTGTCAGTGAGCAACATACCCAGTGTGTGGTGTGGCTGTTGGGTATACTGTTGCGACACCATGGTACCCCCAGCACATGTTCCAAGGTTCACTGTATGAGGACCACTGTCACCATCAACCATACGTGTAACTATATAGGCCAATGATGCCTGTGCTGTGTGCAATATATCTGTAGAATGGACTCACTGGCATGGTAGTTTGCATCGGTAAACCCAGGTCTGCCAGTTGTGTCTATGACTTTATGTCTTTGTCAGTGTGTCTATGACAGTATGGCATACTATGTGTTGTCCAGTAACACCCAGTACATCCCCATTATGATACTGTACAAGGCCTGGTGATTTTCCTCACCTATGAAGATACTCAGGACACACCTCATCCTGCAGCTATGTGTTGTGTGCAGTTACGCCAAATACATTATTATCAGTGTGTATCTAGGTAGGGGTTCTGCTGTCAGTTTTGCCAAGTATGTGTGTGTGTATGTGAAGGTATCTACTTCAGTTCACTGAATATACATGTCACAGGATGTCATCTGTCCATAAACTGACTGGCATATGATGACATTTCAAAAGACTCCTGTGATGGGAATTATTTCCATCAAAACAGGTGGTATCTGTGTACATGCCCTCTTTCTCACTTTACAGCTGAACATTGATGCTGGAGTTGGTATATATGGTTGGCTGTTAATGTTGTGGACACAGCCACCCTCATTGGGGTTATTGTTGTGTGTATCCCAACACTTAGTCTGCTGTAGTACTGTACAGTGTATGTTAACAGGTTAGGTAGTCATCAATCACACGATGTTCAGCTGTACACCACCCCACAACCTCCAAAGTGTAGGGCTGTGCCAAACACACTAGCACACCTTTGTTTACCAATGCCAGGATTGCCATAAATATGGGAAGGGGACACATACCCTGCCAGTACCATCACTTGATGAAATTAAAGTAGCAGACTGATTATGTACTGCTGTGATATTTTGCCTATTATGTCTTGATGGAATTAAATAGGCTAAAATGTGTTCACTGACAAAGTACATCCATGTACAGTAATGTGTGTGTATAGCATCAACACCAAAGCATCTTTGTGTGTCTGTTATACGAAAATATATGGTGTGTGCCACCCAGTATACTGTTCATTGTCCACTGTAGACAGGATGCTGACATCAGCCACCATGCACCCACATGTATATACCCCTCAGACCTATTAGCCATGTGGCAGATGCAGTAATTATTATACAGACCTATTACCTGTGTGCAGCTGTACCGAGGATAAGACAGTCAGAATGTGTCACCACAGTTTCCTACCCCTTGTAGGACACAACAGCAGACCAAACTCCTAATGACACATACACACTTCCAACAGAAATGGAATACATTATTGAGACCACTATCCGGTATATTGCATCATGTCTACACAGCTACACATCCTGACATGTAAGCATTAAACTTGCCTGCTGAAAACATATTACACAGCATTACATTGACCCATCTTCATACATCCCTGCATTGATGGAATGGATGACAGGGATGTGGCACAGGTATCATCATATGCACAGGGTGTGGTGTGGGTTTGCCAAAGACCTAGGCTGAGCTGTTTGGTTGACATCATGTGTGTGTGTGTGTGTGTGTGTGTGTGTGTGTGTGTGTGTGTGTGTTAGGGGAATTTGCTATTAATTGGGCTGTGAAGATGTGTATGGGTATGAAGGTGCCCTAGCTGTCTTGGTGGTGTGTGTGTGTGTGTGTGTGTGTGTGTGTGTGTGTGTGTGTGTGTGTGTGTCTGTGTGTGTCTGTGTGTGTATACACACAGTCTGGCCATTTTCCTGCCCTATACATGGGTTTGTTGGTTAGCTGCAGACCGTACATGGCAGGGTGTGCAGTTCACTGTCTTTGGCCACAGACATGAGAACTGGACCTGCCAGGGGTTCCATGGGCACTACCAGGTACAAGGCCAGATATGTTTCTCTCCGCTGAGGATGACACCTGTCCACTGGCTCCAGGTCCCTGTTGGGACCGACCAAGGCCACATGCACATGGCAGCTGTTGTGTGGTGTGGACAGCACCCCCCTGCAGTGCTGGTACTGGTACTGCCACTATGGGAGTGGTTTCGACTTCCTGCACATACACGTAGACCTCCACCTGTTGATGTTGCTGACCTACGTCCACGTGGCTGTCACAGTGTTACCACCATATGGTGTAACATGAACAGTGTACGGTCGACCAATCCCACCAGCTCACCAAACCATCTATCCATGACCTCTGAAAAATAATGGTGGGCACCTGCGAGATAATGGATGATGTCAATAACAGCTGAATGAGTAGACCTCTGTAGCCTCAAACCCTGTCTGATATACCATTCCATATATGCCTGTGCCTCCATGATGGCCCGAAACTTGTGTCTGGTGACACCAACTGTGGCACTCCTGCCAGGGTCATGATGTCTGACATAAGAGCACCCCTGTACATCTACCTGTGTCGTGACCTGCCGAACCATCCAGCTATTGCTGCTGTGTACAGGCACACTGGCCATAGTCCCCACACTGGCATGTTCCATGCCACCACCCACCAACTGCCCCTGATCTATGGCCACTGGTGATGGGCTATGTATAGGCAATGTGACTGTTTGCGGGGATGGAGTGGATAAAACTGGAATGTCAACCACAGGCACAGCGTCAGCCAGAAACAACCCCGCCTGTGCCTTACCACACCTATCATCATTTTCAGAGTCTGTGTGGACACTAACTTCCCCTGTAGGAGGGACACTGACCAACCTTGCCACCTATGAGGGGAAAACAGAAACCTTACTTTCAGACCTGTATGTCATTGCTTACCTCTACAGCCCCCCCCCCCATACACACACACACATACAGGTGAGGTGGCATATAGATATTACAGACACCTCTGATTACCCACATGTCAGCATGCATAACATATAGCAATCAATAGCATGCAGTGCAGCAATCTCAATCCCTGTTACTGACATTATAAATCTCTGTGATGCATGAGTTGTGTTAGTAGGTGATGGCCCTTCCCCTGGAACACACTGCACCCATGTGCACAGTATTGCTGTGGACCTGTTCAGCACCCTGCCATGTACTGTGCACCTTACCTCACAAGTGTACACACCATTGCTGACTGTGTATATGTGTGGCAGTTATGTTTGCTCTGTTGCCACAGTCCCTGTGTGTTTGACAAATACATAACTGGGCTGATATGAGGACAGAGGCAATAGTGAGTGCCTGATGTTTGATTTGCAGATCTCATCATCAGCAGTGCAGGTCTCAGCAATGAAATCCAATTATACTGACAACATCCCAAGCTTATTGTGGCTATGAGGAGTGTACACACCCTTGTTGACATTCTACCATCTTCCCTGATATGTCATGGGGCCACAATACTGCATATGTTACCATTACACATACCTGTTATGTGACATATGACCTGGGCAACCATATGCAGTATCAAACAAATGTGTTAGTTGTGCAGATGTTGATAGTGATGCATACAATATGTGGGTTGCATAA
Organism: Protopterus annectens; assembly: GCF_019279795.1. NCBI lineage: Eukaryota > Metazoa > Chordata > Ceratodontiformes > Protopteridae > Protopterus > Protopterus annectens. The sequence goes on from NC_056725.1 coordinate 1,887,741,535, forward strand.
ATGTGCACACCCTTAACACAAGGTTTTGTTACAGCACCTGTACGTGAACAGCAGCAGTAACTTTTCATGGATGGTGTATACTAGTATGGCCCATCCTCACTTCACATTATGTGGTCACCCCTCCCTACAAATGTCCCCCAACTCTGCCAGATTGCAAGCGTGGCTCATGTGCACAGCCCTTGGAGGTCACACAGTCCCTACACTATTGCTGTTGAGTCACGGTTATGTCTTGCACAATGCATGACCTTGACTGTGTTCAAATACAGCCATTCTATGTGACCTTCGGACATATGCATTGGTTCACTGTTGTGTTTCATTGTGACACACCACCGCATTCTCCCCATTTTGCTGATGCATGACAACTATGGGCCACACATGAGTGTGACTTGGCAGTGTCCCACATGCAGAACAACATGTCTAGTGCCATACTTTCTGCTAATTAACATCAAACCTACAGGTGTACACTGGCACCAGCAGGGTACAGATGGGGATGGTGGGTGTGAGGTGGACTGAGGTGATGCTTGTGCAGCTCGTGTATCTTTATTAATAATGTCTGTAGGTTTCAGCCTTGGTTTCAGAACACCATAACACATTGCAACACATGCCTGTGGGAGACTTGATGTTATGCATATGGTGCCTGGAGCGAATCCTGGATGATGTCCCCTGTGGAACAACTCTTCGATCTGAGTACCCTAACCCATAGGCCACAATTATGCAGAGTCCAGGTAATTGTCAACATGGGTACTGTGCAGGCAGTACCTGTTAGACATTCCTGCAAGTCCCTGGTGTTACTGCATGTATCTGGGCAGCCACCGTGATGGGTTTTTAACATATGCTGTCATCTGTCTTGGATGGGCATCTGTTTGTTTCTGACATGAATGTTGTCCCATATGTCATACAGACATACATGTGTTCGCACTGTTTGCCATGGTATATGCAATGTTGATGTAAGGTTACTTTTCCTACTCCTGAGTGCTATCTTTCAGATATAGGATGTATTCCATGGTTTGTAACAGGTGTGCAAGCCAGGGCTGCCTCTGTTGCAGGTGAGTGGGCAGATGTCATGGACAGATGTCTTGGACAGCAGAACATTACTTGGTGTGGCATCTAGGCCCTGTACGTGATGGAAGGCGTGTATTCCAGAAGAGTGAATGCTGTCAGTACCTCACAAGCTGCTTCCACAATATGTTATTTGGAGTGTGTGCACACATATGCATCCAGTGTTTGTTAAGGTATGTATTCCCCATAATTGTTGTCCTAACATGGGATTCCATATTACACATGCGTTGCTCATTTTAGGATCACATTACAGGTTGTAAACAGTGTGTAATGTGGTACTGTGAGTTGCAGGTGTGTAGATCTGGAACAGTTGCCATTGTGATAGCGGTGTATACATTGTTTTACACACTGTAGAAGGGTACTGTGTCACACATGTCCATACTGTAGGTCATTCCTCCCACCATTATGTCCATCTTTGTCCACACATCTTGCACTGACAGTTTGTGTGGTATACTGCAAGCCCATACATACCCTTCAGATATGGCACCAAGGTGATCACTGTGATGCAGTTCAGTTAACCGCAACAGTAAATGAACATGTACAGCATGCATTATGGGTAGGTCTGTTACATGTGTGCATGGCACATCGCATGACCATAACATGGCCAGTGTATTGGCAAACGTGAAATAGAAAAAACTCCATACTCACCAGCCGCAAGCTACTGCCCTAGTTGGATACCAGAGGGACCTATATAGTTGTGTGAGAAATGTAATGTCAGTAGCTACACCTGTGCCACTGGTATAAGGTGGGAGCAGCATTTCAGAACATCATCTGTACAAACCCACAATAGTAGAGATTATGCACATCTGCTCCTTAATACACTGCAGCAACAGACTATATTATCTGACATATGCATATATATACTTTACAGATGAGGATAGATAAGCAGCACTGGTCTACTAATGTGCCTTGGGGGCCTTACCTGGACGTTAATGCTCCATTGTGTGGGTGGTACCCACCTCCACAATATATATATATATATATATACACACATACATATATACATACATCAACATATATGAAAACATTTTCCCTAATGTTGAATGACTGTGCTACATGATATGTTTGACAATACCTCAATGTTAGGTACAGCTCATATGGCGTACTGGTAATTCACTGTGGCTATGGTGTGCAGGGTCCTGGGTTCGAGACTTGCAAAGGCTGATTATTTTGTTGCTGGGCAGAACAAGGGCTGTTGGATACAGAGTGACTAAGGTGCTTTTAAGCAGTTGTAAGCTGGTTTCCGTGATGGTAAGCAATGCTACTGTCTGGTTAAATATGCTTACAGAGAGTTAGCTTCAAATTGCTTATTCTGTGTGCGCATTGCTTCCCCCCCCTCACAAACAGGCTTAAACCCACTTACTACTCCTTAAAAGTGCTTACTACCGCTTACCCCCGCACTAATTTCTTTAAAAGTAAAGAAAAATGGGTGATAGGAAAGTGGTGAAAAAGGGGCAGAAAGAGGGAAAGACAATAGGGAAAATAGCTAGGGATGTACAGGATGGGTGTAAGGAAGGTCCATAGCTGCCCAATTCTTCGACAGCAACAGCTGTGCATATACACTGAATTTGGAGGTAGATTTGGGCACTCAAACCCTTGTGAGAGATGTAGGACAACAATAATATGTTGTGAAGCCATTTACACCAGATTACTTGTGTCCAGTGGACACGTGTGAAATGGACAGCTATGTATGGGGCAAGATTTTTTTTTTGGGGAACAGATTGCACTTTTTTTTTTATAAGGTGAGAATGGGATGTGGGAAAGGATAGTAGGTATATTTGGGGAGGTAGGATGACAGATAAGACAGACAAGACAGCATGCAGGGGTGGTGTATGACACATGTGGGCGGTAAACACCTTGGATGGGGAGGGTTGTTTGGAAGTCGGAAGCCCATGAGCCCCCAAATGGAAACAGTGGGACTGATGTCCCCACCCATGGGCAGTCACCACTGCACCTTCACGACCCCGAAGGTGGCTGTGTAGGAGGGGCAGGATGACCCTCTAAATGCACTACGTGGCCCTTAAGCTGGTGTAGCAGATCTCCAAACTCCCTGCAGAGCTCGTTACGCACCAGACCCCGGACCTGACGACAGGTGACAGTTTCCTGTCCGTGCCCTCTCCCGAGGGGGGCGAGCCCCATTCCCTGAGGTGGTTCCGCCTGAAGGTGGTGCCGGACCAGAGGATGAGGAGGTCCCGGGGTGGGCCCCAGACATGCTGGTGCCTGGTGCCACTGCCAGATGAGGTGGGAGAGGTGGGTCCGCTGGGACCGGCTTTCTCAAACGTGCTATGCTGTTGCAATTTTAAAACATATGTGGGTTAGTAATAGCACATTCCAGGATTAGGTATAACAGCATGCATAGATATTCCCATTAACCCAAAACACCAGATTTGGAACAGTTGTATAGCAAACAGAACACATGCATATATGGAACAACAGTGGCCATTACAACAGCATGCAGGTTACATTGATGGC
>NC_056725.1:1887750065-1887825065 GCF_019279795.1 Protopterus annectens
GTCATTCAAAGGGGATCCAGTGTCTGTCAGCCTGGGATGACATGCTTGACAAGCCACGTTGCTTTTCTAGGGACGGCTTGCACCTGTCACCCCTGGGTTTTCGAATACTGACTAAGGCTCTTGCCTCCCCCATAGTGCCTTTTTTAGGCAAGTCTCAAATGAAAAACCCACCCCCATAGACAACACAAAGAAAAAAAAACTAAGGGTAATGCTGCTCAATGCCAGAAGTCTAAACCTCAAGATGCACGCACTCAAGACTCTCCTCAGTATGAAAAATATAAATATCTGTACAGTAACAGAAACCTGGTTCAGGGCTCCCGAGAGCACCCCAGCACTACCAGGCTATACTTCATACCATGCTTTCCAGCCCCAAAACTCGGACCGAACCACAAAAGGATGGTGGGAGTATCCATATTTATCAAAGATACCCACACCTCCAGGCTAGTGGCACTGCACGAAGCTTCAGAGACTATCCATGTGCAACTAGCAGTGGGCAAAACTGCCTTTCAGTTTGTAGCCTGCTACAGACCACCCTCCCAAACACAGGAACCTCACTCGGCTTTCCTGAGAACCCTGGAGAATATGAAGGTCTCTCCAAACACTATTATATTGGGTGACTTCAACTACCCAAACATCGATTGGGAAAACTACTCAAGCCCAAATACCCTCGCCCAACGGTTCCTAGAATTTATAAACTCAAATGCTATGGAACAACTGGTCACCACTCCCACAAGAGGGGAAAATATACTGGATCTGGTCATCACCAACATGGGGTCTCTATGTTCCACACCAGAGGTATACCCCTCATTGGTAAGATCAGACCATAAACAAATCTCACTGGACATCCATATTCCATCCCCACCCCTAGCCAAAGAAACCACGGTGAAGAACTTCTCAAAAGCAAACTTCACACTTCTCAAAACTGAGGTGGAATCCTTCAAAGCCCCCGGGCCAGTGGACAATACAGCCCAAAATGCAGAATCCTTTACAAAAGCATTCTGTGGACACCTACAGGAATGTATGGAGCATGCTATCCCAAATAAAACCAAGACTCACTCCTCCAAAGGCAGGAGACCTGTCTGGTGGACCCCGGCCATAAATAAGCTATACAACAGAAGGAGAAAGCTACTACATGACAGCAAAATCCCAAAAAGGGAAGGCGTCACTGATCAGTACTAGCAAGAAACTACGATCCCTCATAAAATCTTCTAAGGCCAGCTTTGAAAGAAAAATTGCACAAGACACTAAAGATAATCACAAGGCCTTCTTTAGTTATGTCAGAAACCCGGGAGGCAACTCCCAGATATGCTCTGAGTTAGTGCAAAATGACAAAAAATTCACTGAACCCACAGACATTGCCAACATCCTGGCAGAAAGGCTCAGTGCAAACTTCTCCCCCCCTTCCCCCCCAAAAGAGCAAATGTCTATTTCAACAGAGCGTAGCCTTCCTGAGATCACAGATGCACAGGTGAGAGCTGCCCTCTCCAAAGCTAAAAACACAGCATCAATGGGACCAGACGGTGTCTTACACGAGCTCCAAGAAGAACTTAAACCCTCATATAAAGTCACTGTTCAGTCTCAGCCTTACTACAGGATATGTTCCCAAGGAATGGCGTACAGCAACAGTGGTCCCACTCCACAAAGGTGGTGCCACAACAGACCCTGGAAACTATCGCCCTATAAGCCTGACTAGCTTGGTCTGCAAAGCTATGGAACGTATCATCATGGAAATCATAAACAAAGACATTGGGAACCTCCAGACACTGGATCCTACCCAATTCGGCTTCGTTAAGGGCAGATCTTGCCTCTTGAACCTGGTCGACTTCTTTGAAACAGTTACCAAAGCCATAGATGAAGGGAAGGTAGTCCACACAGCCTACCTGGACCTCACAAAAGCCTTTGACACAATACCCCACTTGGGCATCATAAATAAGCTCACCAGCTTAAATATCAACCCCTATGTCACAAGATGGATTGCAAACTGGCTCAGGGATAGAACCCACATGGTCAGAGTAGCAGGTGCCATGTCATACTCTAAACCAGTTACAAGTGGTGTCCCACAAGGCTCAGTCCTGGGAACTCTCTTGTTCGGTATATATTTCTCCGAGGTACAGGCTAACATGGGTGGACTATGGCTGACCAAGTTCGCAGATAACTGCAAACTGGGTGCTATAATCGATTCTCCGACTGATACAAGCATCCTCCAAAAGGGTCTCACAGAGATGGTTAACTGGTGCCAGAGCCATGGCCTAAAGCTAAATGCCAAAAAGTGCATAGTCATCCCCTTTGGAAAAAACAAAGTGCCCACAAATTACCACATAGATGGTAATCCATTAAGTACGGAAGAAGTAATTAGGGACTTAGGGACCCAAGTAGATAGCAATCTCTCCTTTGATAATCACGTTGCCAAAGTGGTTAGAAAGACCTTCTATATAGCCCACCTTATCATGAAAGGGTTCACATCTAGATCAAGATAGGCCATTGTGCCCCTCTACTCATCACTTATCAAGCCCATAATTGAGTACAATGCCCCGTTTGGAATGTACCTTACCCGACACCTTCAGCAACTGGAAAGACCCTAAAAGTATCTCACCAAGAGGATCAAGGGGCTCAAACAGATGCCCTATGCAGTTCTGCTAAAGAAACTCCAGCTCTACTCAGTTGCGATTTATGTCTGACGTATAAAGCCATGTCCAACCCAGAATTAATGGACATGCTTCACCTCAGGAAATCTAAATCCCTTAGAGCTACACGCTCCAGGCACCTGAACCTCACCACAGAAATAAATAGGACATACTGGAGGGACAGATTCATATCCCAGAGGCTCCCCTCACTCTGGAACAAAATCCCAGTCCATGTCAGGCAGTGCCCCTCACTGACCCTGTTCAAGAGAAATCTTGACAAATGGATGGGAGATCGTAAGTTTACCCCTGGGATCTCTTCTGAGTCGCTGCTTGACAGAGGTACAGTAAACAAACCTTAAAAGGGCTACCTTCTGTGACCTACTATACAGAGGCACAGTCAACTAATTTAAAAGGGTGGCGAAAGCCAAACATACTCTGGCTAGGCTTATAAATGCCCTAGGGCAGATAGCCTAGTATCAACCTATGAACCTATGAACAAATGGAGGGACAGATTTAACATATTGCTGTGGATTTCTGTGTGCATTTATACATTTTTCAGCTATCCTAACCTGTTTGGGGTGCTATGAGCAGTCTCGCTCATTTTAATTGCCAAACAGCAATTCTTGAGTGCAGGGCCGTGTATGTTGAGAGCTCTCCTCTCAGACACACCCCCTGCACTCTTCCACTGCTCCTTGTTAGTTTAGGAGCACAGGCAGTGCGCCTTCAGAAATATGCATGGCGTGCTGCACTTAAACGGTCATTTCCGTGCAGGAATAACTTATTTCCACACAGAAGATTAGTGAATCCTGGGGTGTTTATCCTTGGAAAATGCTTTTTTCAATTCCATTGACTGTCAGATGAGTGTTAGAACTTTAGGCTTTTGTCTTGTAATCTTTGTTACCTGATTTTTCACAAGTAAAGGGATTCATTGTGGACTAATCCAGCCTTTTTGTCTAAGTTGGCTTTAGAGTCTAATCAGAATCAGTCTTTTGATTTGCCAGTATTCTTTCTACATTTCATTAGTAAGGGTGAATACTTTCATTGACAGTTGAGATTTTATTTAGCTTGAACCAAAGACTTCAGAAAATCAGAACAGCTCTTTGTGGCTTTTTCTGAGGCCAAGCTTGGTAAAGGAGTTTAAGGTCACACTGTCCAGATGGCTTTCTGATTGCATATCCCTTGTCTAAACTCTTAATGGTTTATCCTTTATTTTCAAACCAAAGGGTCATTCTGCTAGGACAGTGTCTACCCCAATAGCTTTTTTTCAGTCTTGCTTTTTTGGATAATATTTGCTTAGTGGCTGCTTGGTCAAACAAACTTACTTTTGTGTCTAATTACAAGTTTGACATTCAGTCTAGGTCAAGGGCTTCTTTTGGCTCCATCATTCTACACAATATTTTCTCCTAATACCACCCAATTAGTTTGTCTGAGGACACTTTCCCACAGGTTGAAGCAGATGGAAAAGACAACTTTGGATAGGAAAGTTATGTATTTGTCATAATTCTAGATATGTGTAATCCTCTTCCTTCCATCTCACCCATCACGCTGTCTGTTCCCCTAACAAATTGTCATTGGTGTTTGTAGATTCTTAGTGGATCTTGTGAACCTGCCCAAGTTTTGTTCTGTTGGACTCATTTGGTCTTGGCCTTATGATTTCTTATGTGACATATTTAGTAAAGGTCAACTATGTTGGGGGGGGGGTAAACACAATCTGAGGGGACTTGGAGTGCATAGCATCATGGAAGGGGAATTGGAGCTTCAGAGCCATGAGTTGAAGTGTTGGTCTTGGATCCATTCAGATCTGACAACCCAGAGCTTGGTTCAAATGGAAGAAGACAATGTGGATCTAACATTGTGGTAAGTATATAACTTTTGTTTTTAGTATGTATGCATATGTCCTGGTGAATGAGGTACAGGCCATTCCTAGTGAAGCAAGCAGGACTCTCAGCCACCACCGTATAAGCTAATACATATTAGATCCCCCTGGAATTACATCATTTTCTGAGCCACCCCCTTTTTTGCCAGCACCCCTGATCATCAAGTCTATTGACTCATTTGTTCCAGAAAGTCCAAGAGCTAAACTTATGGATTATTTTACTTACTCTTGACTAGGACATGAAGGTCAACATTCAGTAGTGTTGGTGACATCCTAGGGGTATAGAGTTTTTCACTAGGCCAAAGTCCATTATCCCCTCCATGCTAATGTCACCATTAGGCTAGGTTGGCAGTTGGGTGTGGTCTGAGTATTTGGCCACCTAGTCTTATACAGCCCACCATCTTATATCTGAGCTGAGGCCTTTACCAGTGCTGCACTAGAGAAATGTCAATATGCTTCCTCCCTCCCAGGATAATAGGCACACCCATCCTCTCTACTTGTGCTGACAAGCACGCAAGCCAGTAGTTGACCTCTGATCTACTAGTCCGTAGTTAGGGCTTTATCCTTGTATGCCATGGACAAAGCCATGTCTGAACCAGTTGTTAATGTCAGTTGCATTTTGCTTGTATTGCATCATCTTTCAGTGTGATAGCAAGCTGCTGCTTCACAAGACTAGCTGTTAACCAGTTTTAGATGCATAGATTGAGTATTGAGAACTCACTCATGTCTGTCTTCATATCTTCCAAGGTAGAGCATCCAAGGTCATGTGCTCTCACACATGCAGTGGCCAGGTCATATGTGTAATGAGAATGTAATGTGGGAAGGGATCTGAGTGCCCTTGTAAAAATACACATTCTAGCACTTGGTAGAAGCTTGTCATCGCTTTATCCTTGCTCAGCCTGGTGAGTGGTATGTCAGTATATCTAGCTGTAAATTTACCTATAACTAGGATGATATTATGTAAGTACCCAAGGCTGTGGCATCTTTAAGTGTTAGGCATAATGTTTGAATGACCCTGTTATGTCAGCCAGAGATACTGTTTTGTGTGTAGTACATGAGGTGTGATTAGGTGCAGTAATTTATTGCCCAAGAAACCTAAGAGGCTTTGGAAAGGATTATTTTAATACCTTAACACATGTGTATTTACTGTTTGTGTTGTGCTGTGATGGGTGTGGTTTGCTATGACATCTGGGTGATGTAAGAGGCTTGCTTCCAGTTTAAATGTATGTCTACAAGTCTTGCAAGTAGTCTTAGTGTTTGGTAACAGTAACAGATTGTCAGTGAACATGATGCAGTTGCCGCAATGCCTCGAATACCTAATGCTAGTAGGCTGGCAACAGATAATGATAGTTACCTAGTCAATGTAGTATGAATATTAGGTAACCATATACTGTGTACATATCACTGTAAGAAAAATATGGTGTATTCAGAAGTGGCACCGAGTATCAGCATGGGTGGTACCAGTAAGGAGGCAGTGCACTGAACCAACAGAGTGATACAGAGTATACCAGTACATGTGACAGAAACCAGCAGCAGAGCAACAATCAGGAAAGCTGCAGCACAGAAACTTATAAGCAACACAGGACATGGACATGTGTCATAGTTGTTTGCATGAAGTTGCAGTATGGTGTTCCATGTACAGTTACTTACAGGACTAGATTTCTGATAACCTGAAGTAGTGAACAAGCACTACTGTATAGTGTGTGTATATGTGGTTCTGCAGCTGACTTTAACTAAGTGTAAAGCTGGGCAACACAGAAGAAAATAAGTATATAAAGAGCCAACATCCAGTAGAAACAATGAGCACTAACAAGTTACCAGCAACTAAATGCTCAGAACACTGCTAATCCCTCTTTTCTCACAAGAGTAGATTGCCAAGATGAGTTCCAAACATTAAAAAATACCATTGTCATGGCAATGCAATCTTAATATTAGCTTAAAAAGGCACTGTCATTGTGTAGAAGGATCTGAAAGTAAAGTCCAGTAAATGTGGACAAATCCAGTAAGGTGTGCAACTCAGCAGAAAGTAAAGCAAACAAGAAGTCAAAAGAAATGAGTGCTAAGAAGCCACCAATTTAACACTCAGAACACTGCCAATACCTTGTCTCACAAGAATAAGCTGCAAGATGAATTTCAAAAATAAAAAGATATCACTATCTGGCAACTCAATTCCAGTATTAACTTAAAAGGTAAACCACTTTCATAGTGTTAGAGGGATCGATAAGTTGTTGTGGATTTTAGTCCTTGTATTCTCCAGAGTAACAGTTTGACTTTTTAATTGCAAGAGACATGCAAGATAACTAACATTTCCATGAGGAAGTTGTTGGCCACTGGTTTGCTTCACGCATGTTTGTAGGGCCATACCTCTCAACTGTCTAGATTTTCACAGAATATCCAGGTTTTGCCTCATATTTTTATTCTGTTCCTCATAAAATCTGTGGTTTCTGAAAATTCATTGAGGATTGAAGCCACTAAATAATTACAGATATTTGAGTTTCAGACCTAAAATCCATCAGAAAATGCACGCCAGTGCAAAACCTATTATTCTAACAACTTTCTAAATCTGTCCCTATTTTTGGGCCTATGTCCCCCCATTATTTTTGCCTTTGTCCAAATTTCTTGTGCTAAGAGGTTGAGAGGTATGATGTAGGGCTCACCCACAGGTGCCTAAGAAATACATTTTCAACAAGTACGCAGTTTTCATGCTAATTGTGTTTGTTCTGTATTCATGATTCAACCATCATGGCCGGTAACTAGCAGCATTTGACTGATCACGTTTTTGTCCATAAGGGTCTTGGCCATGTGATGGGCAGCTGCGTATGATTTGCAGTTTGTGATCCTGTCTGAAGGAGATATTTCAGTTGTGTGTAAGTATGCTTACCATAACTGTAGATGTTCAAGGAATGGTCACTGTAACATTAAATATACCCTTCCTCCATTTGTCCCCCAAGCAGGGGTACATATATTTGTGGTGCAGTGTTTTATTAGATAATTAAACAGTTGCATTTTTGGTTACATTAATAATACTAAGGACACTGGCTCGCTGCATTCATAAATCTGTGAGTGCCAGATGATATTCAAAAGAAATTTCACACAGCTCATAGCCATGCTGTATGCGAGCACCTTGCTCACCAGTCAAGGCTCTTTGAACTGTTGATGCAAGAACACTTATTCTCAAAGGGACAAAGGCATAGCTGATAAAATATTGTCTAGAAAAAAGACACACAAAATGTAAAAGAAATCCAACCAAGAACCACAAAAAGGCTAAATAGAACCACAGAGCTTTCTTCCGAAATGGACTTCCTCTGAATGAATGAAAAAAAAAAACAATAAATACTTGATGCAGGCAATTAAAAAATCATATCCTGTTGGATGAAACAAGGCAGCAACATAAAACTGAATGATTGAAATGAAAAATTTAAATCAGTATTGAGCTCTTAAAAGTGTCAGTTGTGGAATGTGTATAAAAACTGATGACAAGTACAAGTTCAGTACTAAAAATAGCACTGGATACTTTAAATATGCCAAAACCAATGTATAAAAAGAAAAAATGTTTAAGTTCAAATAAAACTTATTGTCTAAAAGTCTAAAGATTGAGCAGTTTGTTCAAAAGACATAGTATGTAAATTATACAAGTAAAAAACAATAACAATGCCTCTTGTAAACTAAAAAAACTACATATAATAGATGAACTTCAGGCGCATGTTTGCCCTAGTAGGCCAAAGTCAAGCTTGAAAAAATAATGGAAAGGGAAACAGATCTGTTGATTGGATAAGGGAATGCAGGATTTGTTAAACATAAGTTCACAAAAGGGCAAGGCCTTGCCTTGTTAAGCTTTATCCTGTACTGCGACTGAACTGTAGCTGTGCTGACCAAGAAACCCACCATGAACTTTAGTAAATTCTTTGACTCTGGGGCCTTCAGTAGGCTGTTATAGAACCATATGAATACTGGGATGGGTGCAGCTGACATACAGTTCAAGGTGATTACCTCACAGACAAAAGGTACAGGGTCTGAGTTTCACCAAGGGAAATTGACTAGGCGTAAAGTGGGCCACAAGGACAGCTAACCTAGTACATATATATGAACCTATAACATTGCTTAATTATTATGTAGTTAGCTACATGGGAGTGAATTGTAATGATAGTAGAGGGGTTGTAACACAGATGCAACTGCAAGGAGATTATCACAGGCTCTTCACTGGGCAAGTATTTTTAATGTGTTCTTATTGGACCTTCTTTTGTAATTTGTTAGAGGAAGAAATCTAATTGCAGGTGTTACTAAGACTGGAAATTGGAGCAATGATGATGGGATGGGGAATTTCAGGATGTTGACTAGTATGTATTCTAAAAAAAGGTATGGAATTATACAGTTGAGGGAAGAACCCATGTATGGATTTAAGGATGAGGACGAGAAAGATGTCTGAGTAATTATACCATCTGTATAAGCCAGTCTGTTCAGTTGGAGAGGTTGGTAGCCAGGACTAGTAGAACGTTTAGGTGTGTAGTCACAGGAGAGTTTTTGTTCATTTCTGGTGATCACATGCAAACTGAGATTTCTTATTAGTTAAAGGAGATCAGAGGAAGGTCATAAATTATATGTGAGATTGGATAAAAATGAAGATCAGAGGCGGCACTGATTATGTGCAGTATAGAAGAAAGAGAGATTGTGAGGTTTGTGCTAAACGCAAAATGTTTTTATAGAGGAACCTGAGTGGAGTGGATCTGAAAAGAAAAAATGTAGGCTGATATTCAGAGACATTAAACACAATAGACAGCAGAAAGTAGTGCTGAAATTGAATTCATCCTCAAGTCTTGGTGAATACCTTCACGAGGTGGACCCTGTTTTTTAGAAAATGTCACCAAGACACTAATATATAGACTGTATTTTATGTAGCATATATCATGGACAGAAGTAGGTCAGAAATAAAAAAGATAGCTGGCTGCACAAGACGCAGGATAAAAAAGTGCCCAATCCTGGTAGGTGCACTGGTGCCAGGACTGGAAAAAATGACTGTAGAATCCTCAAAATACAGAAACATTCCTACAGTGGGGCTAGGCCAGGCCCATGGAAAGGATGGGGCCCCCCTGTTGGAGAAGGAAATAGCAGTCCACAAAAATCACAAAAACTGATAGGCCTGTGAATGGCCATAAAGACGATAGAGTGGACTATTGAGGAAAATAAAGAAATTATGTAGTTACCATTATGCAAAAAGCCCAGAATTTCCAGACACAAGATATACAAATAATAGAGAGAAATTAGAGGAAAGAAAAATGCTTCCACAAGAAAAACTGTCAGAAGCTCCCTGGACTACAAGAAAAGAGACATGGAAGAGCTCTCTGATCATGTAGCCCAGGCCGGTATGACTTGACCCTGAGCAGCATCCTGCCCTCACCAAGAATGATACCACAGTATAAAGAAAACATTCTCGATTTCAACAATTGGCTAAGTTTCTGGTGTCATTCAAAGGGGATCCACTGTCTGTCCACCTGGGATGACATGCTCGACAAGCCACGCTGCTTTGCTAGAGATGGCTTGGACCTGTCACCCTTAGCCTTTTGAATACTTGCCAAGGCTCTTGCCACCCCCATAGTGCCTTTTTTAGGCAAGGCTCAAAAGACAAACCCACCGCCGTAAATAGCACAAGTAACAAAAAACTGAGGGTAATGCTACTCAATGCCCGAAGTCTAAACCTAAAAATGCACGCACTCGAGGCACTCCTCAGTATGGAGAAAATCGATATATGTGCAGTAACAGAAACCTGGTTTAAGGCTCCAGAGAGCACCCCAGCACTACCAGGCTACAACTCATACCATGCATTTCGGCAGCAGAACCCAAACCGAAATACAAAAGGCAGGGACATATCCATATTCATCAAGGATACCCACACCTCCAGGTTAGTGGCACAGCACAATGCTTCAGAGATCATCCACGTGCAACTAACAATGGGCAAAACTGCAATTCAAATTGTAGCTTGCTACAGATCACCCACCATGTCCCAGGACCCCCATTCCGCGTTTCTGGAAACACTGGGAAACATAAAGGTTTTACCAAACACCCTAATATTTTGTGATTTCATTTACCCAAACATTAACTGGGAGAACTACTCAAGTACTAACTCCCTTGCCCAACCTTTTCTAGAATTTTGTAAACTCAAACGCCCTGGTTCAGCTGATCAACACTCCCACCAGAGCTGACAACATATTGGACCTGGTCATCACCAACATGGGCGACCGGTGTTCCACACCAGAGGTCAACCCCTCGCTGGTTAGATCTGACCATAAACAAATCACTTTGGATATCCATATTCCACCCCCACCCCCGGATAAGAAAGCCACTATGAAAAACTTTTCAAAAGCAAACTTCACGTTACTTAAGACCGAGGTGGAAAGTTTCAAAGCCTCCATGCTGAAGGATAACACTGTCCAAGCTGCAAAATCCTTTACTAATGCATTCTACAGGCAGCTACAAGAATGCATGGATTGTGCCATCCCAAGCAAAACCAAGACTCACTCCTGCAAGAAAAGGAAACCAGTCTGCTGGACTCCTGTCATAAACAAGCTATGCAGTAGCAGGAGGAAACTAGTACAGAAAAGAGTAAAATCCCAAGAATGGAAGACATCCCTGATCAGTATCAGCAAGAAACTACGATCCCTCATAAAATCATCCAAGGCGAGCTTTGAAAGAAAAATTGCCAAGGACTCCAACGATAACTACAAGGCATTCTTTAGCTATGTCAAGAATCTAAGTGGCAATGCTCAGATCTGCTCAGAGTTAGTGCAGAATGGCACAAAATACACTGAACCGACCGATATCGCCAACATCCTGGCCATTAGCCTGATGAGCCTGCTCTGCAAGGCCATGGAACGTATCATCATGGAACTTATAAACAAAGACATTGGTAATCTCCAAACTCTGGATCCCCCCCAGTTCGGTTTTGTAAAAGGCAGATCATGTCTCTTAAACCTATAGACTTCTTTGAAGCAGTTACCAAAGCCGTAGACAAAGGTAAGGTGGTTCACACAGCCTATCTAGATCTTGCCAAGGCTTTCAACACCATCCCCCACTCTGGAATTATAGATAAACTCACTAAACTAGGTATAAATCCCTATGTCACAAGATGGGTTGCCAATTGGCTCACTGACAGAACCCACACTGTGAAAGTAGCAGACTCCAAATCCGACTTCAGACCAGTGACAAGTGGAGTACCACAGGGTTCAGTCCTGGGTCTCTCCTGTTTTGTATCTACTTCTCTGAAGTACTGGCTAACACAGAAGGTCTTTGGCTAACGAAGTTCGCAGATGACTGCAAACTAGGAGCCATAATCGAAACTCCTAACGATGTGGACATCCTACAAAAGGGCCTCACTGAGACAGATGCCTGGTGTCAAAGCCATGGCCTCAAGCTCAGTGCCAAAAAGTGCATTGTCATCCCCTTTGGTAAAAACTCTGTACCCATGAACTACAACATAGGCGGTAGTATACTTAACACCGAAAGTGTGATAAGAGACCTTGGGACACAGGTGGACAGTAATCTCTCCTTTGATAATCACATCACCACAGTAGTCAGGAAATCCTTCTACATGGCACACCTCATCACAAAAGGTTTCTCATCCAGAAAAAAAGAGGTCATTGTTCCCCTCTACTCATCACTCATTAGACCCATTATAGAGTACAACGCCCCTTTTGGTATGTACCTCACAAGACATCCACAACAACTGGAAAGGCCACAGAAATACTTCACAAAGAGGATTACTGGCCTCAAACAGATGCCCTACGCAGACCATCTCAAAAAACTCCATCTTTACTCCGTCGCATATCGCCTGCTCAGAGGTGGTCTCTGCCTAACATACAAAGCCATGTCAAACCCAGAGCTGTTGGACATGCTCCACTTAAAGAAATCCCAATCCCTCCGAGCTACATGCTCTAGGGACCTAAACCTTGTCACCACAATAAACAGAACATGCCGGAGGGATAGATTCCTGTCCCAGAGACTTCCCATACTCTGGAATAAACTACCTATCTATATCAAATAAAGCTCCTCATTAGCACTCAAGAAAAATCTTGATGATTGGATGGGAAATAGGAAATTCACCCCTGGGATCACCTCTGTGGCTCTGCTTGACAGTGGCACAGGAAAATAATTTTCTTGGGTGGCAAAAGCCAGGGTACCTTTTTGGCTGGGCTTGTATAGGCCCCAGGGCCGATAGCCTAGTACCTACCTATGAATCTGCCTTACAAGACACCTGCAACAGCTGGAAAGACCACAGAAGTACCTCACCAAGAGGATCAATGGCCTCAAACAGATGCCCTATGCAGCTTGACTGAAGAAACTCCAGTTGTACTCGGTTGCATACCGCCTACTCAGAAGTGATCTCTGCCTGACATATACAAGGCCATGTCCAACCCAGAATTGATGGACATGCTCCACCTAAAGAAAACCTTATCCCCTTGAGCCACACGCTTTAGGGATCTAAAGCTCACCACAACAATAAATAGGACGTGCTGGAGGGATAGATTCCTGTCCCAGAGACTTCCCATTCTTTGGAACAAGATCCCAATCTACGTTAGGCAGAGCTCCTCGCTAACACTCTTCAAAAGAAACCTTGACAAATGGATGGGAAACAGAAAGTTTACCTCGGGGATCACTTCAGTGACTCTGCTGGACAGAGGCACAGGGAACTAATCTAAGGGGACGGCAAAAGCTAATACATTCTGGCTAGGCATATAAATGCCTTCAGGCAGATAGCCTAGTACCCACCTATGAACCTAAGCCTCGAATAAAAACTTGTGTTCATTAGTACAACAAATTTGTGAAAAACATTATATAGACCAAGAAACTTTGATCTGTTTGGAAAAAAGCATCCAAGGAAGTGCAAAAATGTAAACAACAAAACCTAGAGATTTTGGAAAAGTATAAAAAAAATATGGACATGGGAAAGAAAGAGAGATTTGATATGGTGGAGTATTTATGCAAAGTCAAAAGCCAAGTTAATCAATATGGAAAAGACAGCCGCAAAGATATTCAAAGAGAAAGACAGGCAAAGGCATCCAGATATGGCAAAATTCACAGTAAAAAAATATCACAAAGAGGAAATGTAGAAAAGAAGATTAGTAAAGTAGAAGTAAAAAAATAGAAGTTGAAGTTATGGAATGCCTGTGAAGTGAAGGATTTGGTGTAGAAGGGTCTAACACAGGTTACATCACAGCATCATGGAACAAGCCCCCAAAGTAAGAAGAAACAGGAAGATCAGGAGACACCTGAAGAAGAAATATGGACATGGGAAAGACAAAGAGGTTTAATATGGTGTAATATTTATGCAACGGAGAAAGCAAAATTAATCAATACAAAAAGAGCAGCACCAAAGATATTTGAAGAGAAATACAGGCAAAGTAATCTAGACATGAAAAGCTTTACAATACGAAAAATAAGATGACAAAGAGGAAAAGTAGAAAAGGAGATTAGTAATGGAGAATTATGGAGTACCTGTGAAGTAAAGGATTCAATGTAGAAAATCTAACTCAGAAAGCACCACAGCAGGATACAGCAATAGACATCCAAATTAAGGAGAAATCAGTGGAATGGGAAGCAACTGGGCATTTGCCATATGAAGATAGTTTTGGAGCCTTACACAGGAAACCAGTATAAATGTTCACTTGAACCTGGAGAGCAAGGGAAAGAACAGGAAACTGTGGCAACTCTGATGCAGCCAGTGTTGGGGAGTGATAGGCCAGTGAGTTCCCATATGCGAGAGCAATGGATGACACAGGATGAAATTGAAGAGAATGTGCCACAGGAAGATGCTATCGAACTCTCTATAGAATGCCCGCAGGAAATGGAGAACAAAAAATGTGCCCTTAGTTTAGAAGAAAATGATCTAAGAGAAGAGTTGCTTGATTTAATAGAGATAGATAGACATATTAAGATCAATGAACGAAACATAAGTTCAATAAAACCCCAAAAAGTCAGAAGTCTGGTAAAACAAATGAATACAGTAATTAGGACTATCCATAGAGATCCATGCAATATAATAGAAGTAAACAGGATATATTACTGTGCAGCTAAATTAATAGATAAAATTCTACCACAAGAACATAGGGTAGTAAGGGAATGCAAGGGGAAAAATTTAATATTATCATGGAAGTATCAAACAGAAAAAACTATAAAGCAATTAAGACAAGTGTCACTGTTAGAAGAATATAGAAGAGGGAACAGATCAACAAAAATACTCAAAAGGATAGACGTGATAAAAGTGGATCAGGAGCAGTCTTGCACTATTGCAAGTAATAAACTAAAAATGTCATCACAGGCAGAAAAACTTAGAAGATATACAGATAAATATAAAGGAAAAGTACAAAATAAGCAATTTATTGATGACCCTAAAATGTTCTATAGAGAATTGGCAACCAAGGTAAAAGGAATTGAAAAAAACACCGAAAAAAGAAATAAATACATTTTGGAGAAATATCTATGAAGAGCCTGTGGAACATAAAGATGCTAAATGGATAGAAATAAAAGAAAGAATAAGAAGTTCAAAGGTACAGGATATGAAATGGGATGAAGTAATGACCAGAGAGATTGAGAAAAAGTTAAGAAAAGCCTCCAAATGGAAAACCCCAAGCCCAGATGCAGTACCTAACTTCTGGCTAGAAATTAGCATCTTTGCACAAAGATTTAGCCATGAGTAAGAACTATTTATATACGCACCCCGAACAGACACTAACTTGGTTAACAACAGGAAAAAGAATGCTCCTACTTAAGACTGAAGCTGCAGATTATCCTAAAAATTATCGACCAATAATTTGCCTTCCAACGACATATAAACTATACACTGGAATTGTTGCTGGTAGAGTTTATAGTCATTTAGAAGAAAATTCAATCACGACAATAGAACAAAAGGATAATAAAAGAAAGTCATATGGAACAAAGGATCATCTATTGCTGAATAAAGTCATAATGGAGAACTGTAAAAAGGAAAGAATCTAAGTATGGCATGGAGTATCCTAAATTCATGGATAGAGTGCTTAAAAATGTATAAGACACCCTACATTGATCAATTACATTACAGTGACCATGAAACAGTGGCAGACCACTTTGCAATAATAAAAATTCATAGGGGGATTCACTGCTGCTGTTCTGTCATGTCTTTAACCCTTTAATCTGTTTACTTAGCAGATTAGGCCATGGCTGTAATGTGACTCCTAGAAAACAACAGTGTGAAGACCTTTCATCATCTCTTTGTCGGTGATTTAAAACTGTATAGCTCATCAGATGAGGAAATGAAAGCACAACTGCAAGTAATCAAAACTTTTTCACATGATATAAAAATGTCATTTGGTCTTGATAAATGTGTAAAAGCAACCTTTAAAGCAGGAAAACTGCAGCACCAAGAAAACATCAGTTTGGGACAAGAATGTGATATAAAAGAACTTGAGCAAGAGGGAGTGTATAAATATTTGGAGAATGATGAAGAATCAACAATAAAGCATGAACAAATGTGAATAAAACTTAGTAAGGAATATTTTAGAATACCAAAATGAATCCCGAAAACAACATTGACATCTAGGAACACAATTCAAGCTATAAATCAATTTGCTCTTCCTGTCCTAACTTACAGTTTTGGAGTGATTGACTGGCCCCAAACATGTAGGATAGATTGGACAGGAAAACAAGAAGAATGCTTCATGCTCATCAAATGATTTATAAAAATCAGTACATATCAAGATTATATATTCCCTGTTCCGAAGGAGATATGGACCTCCTTGAAATTGATTGCATGTATAGATCTGCAGTTGTGGGACTGCACATGTCTGCTGACCTCATAAGACCCAAACGTAGTGAAAGTTTTGAAACATGAGGAGAATAAATCTAAGATGACTTCCCTGCTTAGGCTAGCAGAAGCATATAGACATCAAGCAGGAATGGAACTCAAACCAGAAATAGATACAAATCAGGCAGCAACTGAATGTGCCAAAAAATAATAATAAAGAATATAAGGTGAAGAATCAGACAAGAAGGCAAGAAATATGGAAAATGCACAACTATAGTTGCAAGTATAGAAAACTTCTGGAAGAACCTCACATTGATCAGGAATGAATGCAGAAATGATTAAGGAGAGGTGAATTCAAACCAAAAGATGAAAGGTTTATTGTCGGCCAAAGATAGTGGGCTACGTACACGTTGGTTTACAAAGTCCATTGAACATGTGGCAGAAACAGACAAATGTAGGTTTTTGTAAAACAGAGATGGAAACCATTGCACACCTTGTTGCTGGTTGCGACCTACTAATGGCAGAAGGATTGTATACTGAAAGGCACAGTAATGTGACAAAACTGTTGCACTGGGAATTGTGCAAACATTATGGTACTGAAGTGGCTGAAAATCACTGGAAACATGAACCATGAAGTGTCATAGAAAATTATGAAGTCTACATCACATGGGATCACCCATTACCAACAGTTCAAAAGACAGATGCGAGAAAACCAGATATAGTGGTCCATGAAAAGAAGACAAAAGTAGCATTGATCATTGAAATCGCTACACCCAGTGACTACAGTGTCTTGCGTACAGTGAGACACAAAGTATTAAAATATTAAGATCTGCAGGCACAAATGAGAACAGTGTGGAAGAGAGATACCCAGACAGTTCCAATAGTAATTGGAGCAGTGGGTCTTATAAAAAATAATCTGCAATCTTATTTAGATATGTTACCAATACATGTAACTCTGTACGAATTGCAGAAGAAGTCATTACTGGGCACATTGTGGGTGCTGCAAAGAGCACTTTTGGCTGACATCAAAGATTGAAACAGTACTAATTTCATGAACTGTAATTGCACTTTGACTTAAGAACTGGGTCCATTCACGTCATGTTATTAGAAACGCAAAGGATTTGGACAAATTAAAAAAAAAATTAGAAAGAAAGGGGTCCCAGTAGAGAGAGATGATAAAATCGGCAAGAAAAGGAAAGTAGTATTGCTGGAACTGAAGTCATCTGCAAGTCTTGGTGAGTACCTTCATATGGTGGACCCTATTTTCACAAAATCTCACCAAGACAACACTGATATATAGACGTTATTTTATGTAGCATGTATCATGGAGAGAAGTAGGTTAAAAAATAAAAAAAAGATTGCTGGGTGCACAAGTTCCAGGATAAACAAGTGCCCAATCCTAGCATGTGCACTGGTGCCAGGACTGGAAAAAATGGCAGTGTATACTCCTTAAGACACTGAAACATTCCTACAATAGGCCAAGCCCAGGAGAAGAATGGCCCCCTCTGTTACAGAAGGTAGTAGTAGTCCACAAAAATCACGAGAACTGACAGGCCAAGAACGAGCTATAAAGATGATACAGCAAACTGTTGAGGGTAAGGAACAAATTATGTATTGTTACTGGTATGGAAGAAGCCCAAAATTTCCAGATAGAAGAAATTCAAAAAGATTGAGAGAAATTAGAGGAAATGCTTGCACAAGAAAAACTATCAAAAGCTTCAAATAAAAATTATGTTCATTAGTACAACAGATCCATGAAAAGGATTACATAGACAAACTTTAAGCTGCCTGAAAAAAGAAACAACAGAGGAAGTGCAAAAATATAAACAATAAAACCCAGAGATTTTGAAAGGTGTAAAAAAGAAATGTGGACTTGAGAAAGAAAAGGTGATCTAATATGATGCAATATTTATGCAAAGGAGAAAGCCAAGCTAATCGGTACTAAAAAGCAGCTCCAGAGATACTTGAAGAGAAATGTAAGCAAAAGGCCCCCAGATATGGAAAATTTCAAACTACAAAAAAAGGGAATGTAGAATCTGAAGTCATGGCATACTTGCAAAGTGAAAGATTTAGTGGAGAAAGTGCAACACGGTATATGGCAAAGTGAAAGATTTAGTGGAGAAAGTCCAACACCGTATATGTCACAGTGTGTTAGAACAATGAGTCCCCATATTAAGGAGAAACAGGTGGAACTGGAGACGTCTGAAGAAGAAGAAGAAATATGGACATGGGAAAGAAAGATATTTAATATTGTGAAATATTTATGCAAAGGAGAAAGCAAAATAAGCTAATCAGTACAAAGAAAGCAGTACCAAGCATATTTGAAGAGAAATACAAGCAACGGCAGTTAGATGTGGAAAATTTCACAGTAGTAAAAATAAGAAAACCAAGTAGGACGGGGGAAGAAAGAAAAGAGGATTAGTAATGGAGAAGTTAAAGAAATAGAAATGGAAGTTATAGATTACTTGCAAAGTGAAGGATTTAGTGTAGGAAATCCATGTCAGATAACAGCACAGAATAAAGGGAATGATGAGCTCTCAGATTAAGGAGAAACAAGTGGAACAGGAGGCACCTGATCACTTGCCACATGATGTTCTGGAATCTTCAGTAGGAAACCATTATAAAAGTTCATTTGGAGTTGTACAGCAAGGGAAGGAACAGAAAACATTGGCAACTCTAATGCAGGCAATATTGTGGAGTGATGGGGCAGAGAGTTCCCATATGAAGGAGCAACGGGTGACCCAGGATGTAGCTGAAGGGGATATACCACAGGAAGGCATTCTGGAGCTTTCTGTAGAATGCTCGCAGGAAACAGAGAGCAAAGAATGTGCCCTTAGTTTAGAAGAAAATGTAAGAGTTGCTTAATTTAATAGAGATGGATAGACATAGTAAGATTGATGAAAGCAATAGATTACAGAAAGTAAATAAGGATCCAAAATGTTAGAAGTCCTATAAAACAGATGAACACAGTAATCAAGACTATTAACAGAAATCACAGCTAAACTAATAAAAGATAAAGTATTAACACAAAAGTACAGAGTAATGAGGGAAAGAAAGGGATGAAATGGCATGCCATCATGGAAGCATCAATTAAAGGAAGTTATGAAGCAGTTGACGTTTCACATGTAGAAGAATACAGGAAAGTAAATAATGTGGGAAGAAATAGCCAGGGAATTGTTATGGCTAGGCCCTAGGGCTGATAGCCTAGTACCAACCTATGAACCTATGAAAAAGGTCATTGTCCCACTGTACTCATCCCTCATTAGACCCATTATAGAGTATAATGCCTCGTTTGGTATGTACCTCACAAGACATCTGCAACAGCTGGAAAGGCCACAGAAATACCTCACTAAAAGAATCACAGGCCTAAAGCAGATGCCATATGCTGACCATCTAAAAAAACTCCAGCTATACTCTGTGGCATATTGTCTACTCAGAGGCAATCGCTGCTTAACATACAAGGCTGTGTCAAACCCTGAGCTGTTGGACATGCTCCACTTAAAGAAATCCCAATCCCTCAGAGCCACATGCTCCAGGGATCTAAACCTTGTCATCACAATGAACAAAACATGCTGGAGGGATAGGTTCCTGCTCCAGAGACTCCCCATACTCTGGAATAGACTGCCAATACATGTCAAGCAGAGCGCCTCCTTGGCCCTCTTCAAAATTGACAGGGGTCCAGAGAAGTAAATATTGTGGGACAAAATATCCAGGGAATTGTTATGGCATGTGGAAGCATCAGGGCCAAGGTAGCCTAGTACCAACCTATGAACCTATATAGAAGATGGAACAGATTAACAGAAATACTTAGAAAGATAGACATGGTAAAAGCAATGCACAGTATCAGAGATAACCAGGATTTATCATATTGTATTGCAAGTAATAAATTAAAG
This sequence comes from Protopterus annectens, assembly GCF_019279795.1. Classification (NCBI taxonomy): domain Eukaryota; kingdom Metazoa; phylum Chordata; order Ceratodontiformes; family Protopteridae; genus Protopterus; species Protopterus annectens. The sequence goes on from NC_056725.1 coordinate 1,887,770,229, forward strand.
ATAGCACAGGCAGAAAAACCTAGAAGATGTGCTGATAAATATAAGAGAAAAGTGCAAATACTCAATATGGAAAAGCCATAAATATAAGTGGCAAATATAGAGATCTCCTGGAATAACCTCATGCTAATCAGGATTGGACGCAGAAATAGTTAAGGAAAAGTGAGTTGAAACCAAATGATGAAAGGTTAATAATAGCAGCACAGGGTAATGGACTACGTACATGTTAATTTACAAAGTCAATTGAACATATGTGAGAAAGGGGCAAACGTAGGTTCTATAAAAAAGAATTTGAAGCAGTCACACAAATTGTTGCTGGGTATGATGCGTTCATGGCTGAGGGCCTGTACACTGAAAGGCACAATAATGTGGTAAGATTTTTGCATTGGGGATTGTGCAAACAGTGCAATGTAGAAGTAGCTGAGAAACATTAAAAACATAAACCACAAAGCATTATAGAGAATGATGAAGTGTACATTACATGGAATAATGTATTACCAACAATTTAAAAAATAGATGCGAGAAAACCAGATGTAGTAGTCCACGAAAAAAAAAAAAAGACAAAAGTAACATAGATCATTGAAATCACTACACCTAGTGATTACACTGTCTTGTGTACAGTGGGACACACAGTCATAAAATATTAAGATTTGCACGCAGAAATGAGAGCAGGGCGGAAGAAAGATACCCAAACAGGCCCAATAGTAGTAGGAGCAATCGGTCTAATAAAGAAAGATCTATAGTCATATTTAGATATGCTACCAGTACATGTCACTCCATATGAATTGCAAAAAGAGTCAGTTATGGGTACATTGGAAGTGCTTTCTGGTTAACATCAAAGATTGAAACAGTATTAATTTCATGAACTTTAATCATACTCTGACTTAAGAATGGGGTCCGTTCCACTCATGGTATTAGAAACCGAAAAAGTCTTGGAAAAGTTAAACTTACAGAAAGTAGTGCAGATAGCAATCATGCAGGTTGTGAGCAATTCTGAGGCACAACATGTCCATATAAGGGGGGAAATGAGGTACAGAGTTTGTACAAGTGAACAGATGATAAAGAAATGAGGAGTCTATGGACATGAGGCACACGGATTATGCAAATAATGACATCAGACAAGGTAGAGAAATTCAGAAACATAAAACAGGTGCAGTCCACCATGATGCAAATGTATTCTGAACATTGGGATTTTTGGTGTACAGAGAACTAGAGATGCTGGAAATAACACCAGCTACTGCAGAACAGCATCTATTAGTGGCCTTATTTGGATCCAGTGCCTGTGATGTTCATGCAACAGCTATCTGCATTACCACAGAAGTTACCATCACCCCATGGATCAACAGATGGTAGGACACTGTCATATGGACAGGGAGATCATTTGCGACCTAGTCAAACTTTGTCTTCCACAGGCGAAATCAAGTAATGTACTTGGAATGTTAATCTCAGTTTAATCATCTTCGCTGCAGAGCTCTTCCAGTGACCTACAGAGGATGCATTAGGGATATGTCCACAGGGTATGTTGAAGTTATAGAACAATACGGTTATTTGTGAGCAGCCTGGTGATGGGAGGGTTCTTCATTCTGTGCTTGAAGAGGTCAGTGGCTGTAACCATGGTACTGCCAATGACCAGGACTGGCAGCGTGTATGACCACAGCTGTCAGTGGAAGCTTGTCAGCAATAGTTTTTTTTTTATTGTGAGTATTGTCAGCATGTGCCCTGCCAGCTTGTATCTGGACCCTCTCATGATCATGGATTGTATGTATGGCCTGCAGAGGCAGAAGAAAGGGCAGTTATGCGTCTCATTGAAGCATCCATGGAGACATTTGCCACCAGAAATTTGTGTAGCAATGACTATTCCCAGCACCAATTCTCCATGTCACTTTGCCATTGAAGCTTACACCCTCTCCACAGTGCTGTTGGTAGCAGCTCTGTGCTTGGATCACTAACCTGCATGTCCACTGATTTATGTGGGGTGCCATACTTATGTCTCTGGCAGACCTGGAAATATAGTTGCACCTGAAACACCCGTGCCTTTCCCCTATGGTAAGTATGCACATATCCAAGGTAGTGACCATTTCAAATGTTATATTGGCTGGAGAACATGAGCATGGCTTACAGTTGGAGGATGTACGTCATGCACCAGTGAGGTTGTAGGTTCAGACTGTACTTCCACAGAGACATTTGACATGGCCTCTAAGTAGGGAGTCCTTTGTTTAACACAGCATAAAAACACATTAGCTACATATTTACAAAATATACGTATTTACAGGCACATATATAAACAGTTCTATTTTTCTTTACTATTTATAATTTTTTTCTTATGGCATCCTCATTGTTATTCTTCCATAATCGATCCCCACTCCTCCTTCCACAACCATAATGTGATATTTTGCAATATGTCTGCCAAAATCCATTTCCCATTAAAGAAAATGACATTCAATCTTCATTCCAATTAACCCATATTACATGAACTAACTAAATTCTTATCTACCCTTCTCACATATTCTTTCTCCTTAGTCTTATAACATCCATATGTAATCATATTCATAATTATATTGTTTGTCATTGATATTCTCAAATAATTTTCTTCCCTTAACTTTTCCAAGAGTTTCACCACTCTTCTTCTTTTCAGAAAATATGCTTTGTAGCTTCTTCCTCTCTATAAAATAAGCACATTCTTTCAGCTTTATTTTTATACTGCATATTCTCCTTTACTGGTAATTTATTTACTACCAGTCTCCATAGGAAATCTTTTCGGCCTACTGTCTTGGTACACCACTCTTTCCTTAATTTAATGGCTTTAATCACTTCTTTTGGTATATTTTCCCATAAATTTACATAGTAAATATTGTTTCATCACATTATATCACATTCTTATATTTTTCTGTATATCAAATTTTATTTTCTGTAAGTATTTTTTCTTGATATTTTTAAATGAATTTGCATATTCTTTTTCTTATTCTTATCATGTCACAGAATTTTTTGTATTATATGTAAAAATTCTCACTATTAAGTGCCCATTCTGTTCTTTTACACACTTAAATACTTTATAGAAGATTTAAAAAAAAACAGACTACCCTGATCCCCCTTTATGTTCGCTGACATACAGTAAATCTCTTCTCATTGGGTTTAATCCTGGACCCCATATGAAAGAAAGCATCAGTTACACAATTTCCTTTTCAGATTTTTCTGGGAGTTATAAATATTTGCAGAAGCATAGCTGACTCAACCAGTGCCTTGTGCTGGTACTATGAACCAGTGCTCCACCCCCTCAGCTCTTCAAGTGAAGAGCAAAAAAACAAAAAGCAGTTTATTCTATTAAGCTGATCATTACATTGTAGCAATCAGCTTTTACAGATCCACCCCCACCAGCTCTTCTACTGAAGTTCAAAAAAAAAAAAATGGGTGTTCTTTCTACTGGCATACCAACCAGGTGGGCAGATGCTCAACAACCCTCCCTCTGTCTTGCCTAGCTATTCAGATCCCATTTTTGCACCCTGACCCTCCTTGAACACCTTAACACCTTTTATTAAAAAAAATAATAATCAATAATTTCTTCTTAAAAACTGTAACAAACACTTGCTACAGTTTATACCCTGACTTGACAGAGTACTGCAATGTTTATGTTGTAGTTAAAACAAAAATTCTTCTTATAAACTAAAGCAAACTGCTTGCTACAAGTGTAGCAGACAATTGCTACAGTTTATACCCTGCCTGCAAAAATCGCTATAGCTGTCAGGTTTTAGTTTGAAAAAAAAAATGAGAACGAGATAGTATTTTTTGTTACTTTTAGCAAACAGTTGCTACAGTTTAGACCACACATGGAGTACTACAGTGCTCAGGTTTGACTGCAAATGTAATACCAACTTTTAAAAGCCAGTATTGCATTAGAGATCTTGATTGGCTGATCCTGCCCCTCAACACATTGTGCCCAGGGTAGTTGTCCCCTCACCTAGTTACTTTACTGAATATTTGACATATACACTGCTTTCCCCATTTTGCCCATTACTACTGAATTCACCAGATAAACCTTTTTCCTGAATGTTAATCTATATGTCCTCTACAAAAGGCATATTTCTTTCTTTTATCAGACCCTCCAATTGCATTACAACTTCATAATTTCCCGTATTTTATTCCTAGCAAAGACACTTCATTCTTTGAAGAGTACACGCCATCAGTTTTTACCACAGCACCCAAACCCTTACTTTAAGCTTTATTCAAGATCATTCCCATTTCCTCTAAATAAACATTCAGACAAACCGACACTTTCCTCATCCATATTTTGTTCTTAGCAACTACAACTATATCTTCTGTGACTCACCACCTCTTTTTGCACCACATATCTAACATCTTTTATTTTACAAGCTACTTCCCTTACTGTCGCATTCATTACTAATGCAAACAATATTTTGTTCATGGGACATCCTTATCTTATACCACACTTCATGCATATTTCTTTACTCGGCCACCCATTCACTAACATTCTAACTCTGTTGCGTTGATATGCTGACATACACACTCTCCTAATTCTGTTACCTGTTTCATACTTCTCCATAACATCCCACAAAGCATAATTTCCTACTGTATGAAATGCCTTGCTAATATCACCTACCGTAAGTTTCACATCCCCCCTTTTATTTACAATATCAGCCACACTTTTTCTCAACCTCTTTTCCCTTTTGTAACATAATATCCCTCATACTTCCTTCCATTCTCGTATTATTTTCATAAAAATTATAGTCTGTGTTATTTAATTTGATGGGTCTCGAATTTTTTCATTTTTGTCATCTTCCATATAACATTTTTATATCCCACTACATAACTCTTTATCAACAAACCCTTCCTTCAACCATCCATTCAGTACATTTATAAAATATTCTCTTTGACAATCCATTAATTTCTTGTGCATTCCATACCCTATACCATCTAGGCGTGATGCTGAATTAACAGCTACTTTCCTAAGTACTTCATCCAAATCTCTAATAGTATTTTTTTCAAATTGTTCCTTAACCTATTCTTTATTATTTATTTTTTATTTGCATTCTCTCTTTTCATCTTTTTACTCTTATATGGATTTTCCACATACTGTACTACAATACTAATAATTTGCTTTTGTATTCTTTTTACCACTTTTACATTTTTCATTTCCCTCATTATACTAATATCCTCCTTTACTATTTAAATAAATATGCAGGTATTTCATCTCTTCTCACTTGTAAATAATATCTCTGCCTAAATATGCCGTAATTTTTTTATTTATTATATATATTTCTTTTTCCAAATCATAATACTCTATTGTATTATTCTGTAAATTTTATAACATATTTCTGTACATTTTCCTGTACTTCATTTTCAGTTCTTATATTTATTTTTAAATTCACTCCACTTTTCAGAACAGTTTTTATATGATTCTTCCATAACTGCAGTATTTCCCACTCCCCAGTTACATCACATAATTTCTAATTTATTCCCTTTTTTCCCCTATTTTAATATATTCCCTTTTCCCTTCACCTTCATCCGTATTGCTAAATGGTCTGAAAAACCTGTTGCAGCTGTATCACTATCTGCAAACCCAAGCTTTCCAATAATAGAAATTAATCAATTTGAAATCCAGGTTGTTCCACACAGCTAATTTACCACATTTTATCACTTCCTGTGTTTTTTTCATATTTCCCTTTCTTTTTACACTTTCCCCTAAAATCATAATTGAAGTCCTCTGCATTTATAATTTTCATGTTAACCACCACATTGTCTAATATTTGATGAAACAGATTCTCTCTTTTTTCTTGCTAGTTATTGATATTATATATATATATATATATATATATATATATATATATGTGTATATATATATACGTGTAATTCTGTAAACATGCTCTTTCTACCTCACATCCACAACAGTTAACCTTCCCATCCTTACCCATATATTATATTATATTTTCACTTTTTTTTTCTTTTTTTTTAATACAACACAGCCACTCCAGAACAATGTCCACTTCCTAAGTTCTATATTATTTTCCACCCCACAACTTTTCTTTTTGCAGTCTTTATTCACTTGTAAGGAATCTTACATCCTATAACAGAATAACATCTGCGTCACATTTAGCACCCATTCTAGCAGCTCTGTCCTTCTTATATTGTTAATAATACTGTTCACATTTACTGAAAGTACTCAAAAATGTTGCTTTTCCTTCTTTTTAAATGCAGGTGAAATATTTTTAAATTTTCATTTTCTTATTTTGACTCGTTCCCCAATTTTTTCTAGGTTTGTGTACAAATAATCCTTGATCCTCAGAACTGGAATTTTCACTGGCTAGAACTTCAAAAAAACTTTAGTGTCAGTCAGTTCACTTGACTTCTTTTCCTGCATGCACTCTCTTATTTTCCCCTCCATATTTTTTTCTTCTTCTACTACAGTTTTTTTCTTCACCTAGTTCACCCTCTCTCCCAAACTGTTGTCCTTTCTTGTGTATGTTTTCATCTTTTTTTTCATTATTTTCTGTTTACTGTTGACACTCCATCAAAAACTATCCTTTTTGTTTCTTCACAAAACCTATGATGTTATGTAGTCCAATCTCGCCTACATTCTTACCCGTGGGTTCGGCCAAACTTTTCTAGCTCGAAGTCTTCTATTAGCTGGGCTAAGAAGGTATCCCATAGTGCACTGCTCCATATCCCCAGATCTCATTTGCCGCTCGTGTAGCTCAGACGTGGTCTCGCTCTTGGCTGTGGCTAAGTACCTTTTTTCTTCTTCTTGAGAGTATTTGTTACAAACAAAAGCTGTTTTAATAGCTATTTCTATTTGGTGTTTTTTGGGTATAATCTGTAGTGTAATTGTTTTTTGTGGTATCCCACTAGCTGTTCCAATGGGCTAGGCCCGTTTCACTTAGAGGGCCTAATCCTTCCTCTTACTTGTCCCTGTGTTTGTTTTTTGCTATCTAAAACCATTTGAATTAGAGTTTTTAGTGTCTGTCTTCCTTGTTCTGTATGCGAGTTTGGTCTAAAACCGTTTTAGTTAGAGGTTTTTAGCCCTAGTCGTCTTAGTGTGTGCCCCTTCTGAGGATTGTGTGTGCTGTTGTTTGTGGAAAAATTTGTTCCTGCACTTAGTGTGGTGTTTTTGTGTGACTGTAGTTGTTTTTCCAGTCAGGCAGTGACTTGCTCATTGTATTGGTATTTGTTATTAATTTTCAAGATGTCCAAAGACTCCAAGGAGCACAAACCTTCGGGTTTTAAAAAGTGCTGTAAGTGTGGTTACAAGATGTCCATTACCGATGGACAATCAGTATGTGTCTGTTGTCTGGGAGCAATCCACCTGCAGGAGTCCTGCAGCTTCTGCCATGCTTTTAGTCCTAGGGTGCTCCAAGAAAGAAATAAGTTAATTCTGAAGGGACTCTTGAAACCCTCGTTCGAAGCGGCCATGGATTCTGCTTCCAGTTCAAAATCAAAATCCACAAAATCAAAAAAGAGATCTCCGGCTCCTTCAGTCTCCTCGGAGCCACCGGAGAAAGTAATGAAACTAGCTTTGACCTCCTCGGCTCCACTGTCCTCGGGGCCGCAGGAAGTGTCGGTGTTGATGGAACCGGCGTCCGCTCCAGTTATATTGGAACCTCTTCGGAGCCGATTGCCCAGTACTAGACCAGTGTCACCTGAGAGGAGATCCCGATCTTCCTCCCTGTCCTCCAAATCCTCCGGGACACTTTCAGATGTGGATGTCGATAGGGTGGTGCAGAGGCTCCTTCAGTCACCAGTTTTGGTTAAATTGTTCTCGGCTCTGTCCCAGTCAGCTCCAGAGCCTGTCCTGATACCTTCTTTGATTATTCCTCCTCCGAGCATATCTCTGTCTTCGGAGCCAGAATGCTCCGCTCCATGTGATGTTCCTAGGTTGATTCCGATGCCCCCACCGGGCTTATCGGTGCCGACATCAGCTCCGGCCCCTTCGGCGCCGTCCACGGGGTTCAGGACTCGGGATTCTTCAGTCGGGCCCGAGGGGGACACCTCAGGACACCTTTTGGTTCCTAGTCTCCCACTCAGTGCCTCGGCTCGTGGAACCCCGACTCCTGTCATGGTCTCGGAGGCTGGCTGGTCCTCGGACTCGGAGGGGCCAGCCTTTGAGGCCATGCAGAGTGCGCTGGCCAGATCTTCAGCCACATCATGCAGGGGTCGGTCATTCTGTCCCCTACCACTCCAGTGGGAGCCTCTGATCACCACCTATCTGTAGACAGCAGAGCCCCAAGGCCTAGGGATACCCCCACGAGTGGTCCCCAAGTTTCTGAGGGCCCCTCAGAGTTTTTGCCTGAGGAGCCCCCTAGAAAGAAAACGTGCAAGAGGAAGCACATAGACTCCCAGGATGAGTCTCTCACCTCAGATACTGACCTCGAGGAATCAGAGAGGTCCCCCAAGTCATCCTCTGACAATGTTTCTTTCTCCGACATCCTGGAGATATTGAAACAAAGAGGTGACTGGCCATCCAAACCCCCTCCGTGGAGGAGTCGGTCTTCCTGAAGGCCTTTGGTGCTCAGCCCTCCACCTCCTGGGTGTCCCCACCCTTTGACGAGCTCCTGGATTTAATTTGTCAGAGGGTGTGGGAGAACCCTGATTCTGTGGAAACCGTACCCAGGAGACCCAATAAATTTCTGTCTGCTCCCCCGGGTAAGGAGTTTTTGTCCAAAGGAGTCCCTGCGGATGCCCTGGTGGTGGCAGCGGCCACTCAGAAGGAATTAGGTGAGACTTCTTCCTCCGTCCTTCCTCCTAACAAGGAGTCTAGGACCATGGACCAGTACGGGAAGTGTACCCTCTTGTCAGCAACCTTACCTTACAGTCGCTGAACTACCTGTCTCATTTTACTCTGCTCCAGAGAGGTCTCCTCAAGGAGTTAGGAGATACTCTTGCGGGTAACGTTAATGAGGCGGTGGCCCAGACGGTTAACGCCCAGGTGTCTACCCTCAATTCCATCATTAACTGCATGAGGCTCATTTCATATGCAGCTGAGGGAGCGAGTAGGGCAGCAAGCTAAGGAGTCGCCCTTAGGAGGCAAGCCTGGATGCGCCTTTGTCATTTCACAGAGGCCTTCAAGTCTTCTTTCACTGACACCCCCTTTGATGGTTCTTCTTTGTTTGGAACCAAGGTGAAAGACACCCTCACCAGGTGCGAGCAAGAGGGAAAGACTCTGTCTGCTGTAGGGGTCCATTTTTCCCTTCCCTCTAGGCATTACCCCAAGGCCCAGAGGGGTGGGAAGATGTGGTTCAAAAAAATCACAGACTTTTTTCCCAGTGCACAAGGTGAGCCCCCACTTCAGAAGCAGAGGAGGGGGAGGTTATTCAGGGAGACACCGTCCTAGAGGCAGAGGGGCCCCGCACTGGGAGACTGATTCCTTTCGCAGCTCTCCCTACTGTCATTCCTGATGGGATGTCCGACTGTGCATTTCTGGAGCCAGTCGGGGGTCGAATATCGTTATAACCGGAAGCCTGGCAAAGCATCACCCAGGACCGATGAGTATTACGAATAATTTCTGGAGGTTATGTCCTCCCCTTTTCATCAGATCTCCCTCCAGTCAGAAAAATCCCAGACGTTCCACCCAGTCAAAGGGATCACCCAACTTCAGAGGTTTCAAAGCTGCTAGGAGAAGAAGTCATCCAGCATGTCCCCTCAGACCAGATCGGATTAGGGACTTACTCAAGATTGTTTTTGGTGCAGAAAAGAACAGGGGACCTGCGACCCATATTAGATCTCAGCCAACTGAACAACTATGTACAAAAGTCCAAGTTCCGTATGGTCACACTACAATCAATTCTCCCATTGTTGGGAAAAGAAGTATGGATGTGCTCCATCGACCTCAAGGATGCTTACTACCATATCAAAATGGACAGGGCATCCAGGAGTAACCTACGCTTCCAGCTGGGAGCCAGTCATTTTCAGTTTCAAGCTCTGCCCTTTGGTCTCACCACAGCTCCCAGGGTGTTCACCAAGTGTATGGTGGTGGTGACAGCTCACTTGAGACATCAAGGATTCCAAGTGTTTCCATATCTGGACGACTGGCTCCTTACCACCCCCACCAGGCATCTACTAATCCAAACCAGGGACGCTGCCATCACTCTCTTGTCAACAGTTGGGCATAACACTGAACTGGGAAAAATCTGCCTTGTTGTCCTCACAGCGTGTCATTTTTATAGGTGCAGAGCTAGACACCGTTCAAATGCGAGCCTTTCTACTGCAGGAAAGAATCAGGGTCTTACAGCAACAGGTGCATGCCCTGCTACCCCTGAGGAAATCGAAGGCAAGATGGGTTCTCCAACTCCTGGGGACTATGGTAGTCCCTCTAGCGAGATTGCGCATGAGGCTCTTTCAATGGATCCTCTTTGCTCAATGGTCTCTCCAGAGACTTCCACTTTCCCACCCTATTTTGCTCATGGACAGATGCAAATAGGATCTCAGTTGGTGGCTTTGCACCAACAATCTGGACAGGGGAAAACCCTTCGTTCCACCACCCCTGGTTGCCACAGTGACCACGGACCCTCCTAGATGGGGTGGGTGGGGCATTAGCTTGGCAGGGCAGTCCAAGGCACTTGGCAAGATCACGAGATACATCTGCATATCAACGTCCTAGAGATGAGGTGCTACTTGCATTGCAGGCACTTCAGAGCTTTCTTCCTCTCAGGACTATTGCAATACACTCGGACAATATGTCACTGGTGTGGTATCTGAACAAGCAGGGAGGAAGCAGATCATACCCCCTGTGCAGAGAGGCCATGCGAGTGTGGCAGTGGGCAGTATCTTCCCAACAGTTTCTGGTGGCAATGCACATTCTGGGGAAGTCCAACATGATAGCAGACAGGCTATGCAAAGCTATTCTGATGCCTTACGAGTGGTCCCTGAATCATCTAGTTGCAGAATGAATCTTCAGCAGATGGGGTCAGCCTTGCTGCGATCTTTTTGCCAGCCCCCTCAATGCCAAATGCAGCAGCTACTTCACGTTGATCCCTCCACAGGGGGAGTCACCCAGGGACGCCCTAGTCCATGATTTGCCCTCTGGTCTGCTTTATGCTTTCCCTTGCTATCAAAGTGATTCAGAAAGTGCAATCCTTGGGAAGTAGAATGATTCTAATTGCTCCACACTGGCTTCGTCAAGTCTGGTTCCCCTTTCTCCATCCCTACATTGTGGACACACCTTGGACTCTGGACCCACAACCAGACTTACTGACACACATGTCGGGACAGTTCCACCCCTCTCTGCGGACCCTCCGGTTGACAGCCTGGCTACTCCACTTCCATCATTAGTTAGGCTTCATCACTTTTCACCTGAGGTAGTTCATATTTTATCTTCCTCTCATAAGCCCTCTACTAGGAAGATTTATTCCAGCAAATGGAAGAGGTTTTCTATTTGGGCTCATACCCAAGGAATTGACCCTTACACAGCTCCAGTTGCTTCCGTCTTGGAGTTTTTGTCTATGCTTTTCCAGCAGGGCTCAGCGTCCGCTACCATTAAAGTTCAATTGGCAGTGATTTCTAATTTTCATGTTGCTAATGAGCCTAGTCTGATGGCTCACAGACTCTCTAAGGCTTTCCTGAAGGGCACTCTGTTACTCCGTCCTCCTGTCTCAGAACCAATCATGCCCTGGGATCTAAATTTTGTTCTGCAAGCCCTTACTTCACCACCCCTTGAGCCTGCAGCTATCTGTGACTTAAAATTCTTGACCTGGAAAACTGCCTTTTTAATAGCCATCACATCAGCCAGATGCGTTTCAGAAATTCAAGCTCTTTCTATCAAACCTCCATACTTGATCTTTCATAAGGACAGGGTTTCTCTTAGACCAAACCCTTCTTTTCTTCCTAAAGTGGCGTCCATATCTAATCTTAATCAATCTATTGAGTTGCCAGTGTTTTTTCCCTATTTTTCAAACAAGGCAGAATTTAAATTTCATCAATTGGATGTACACAGACAGTTACGTTTCTATCTGCACAGAACCAAAGATCTCCGAAAATCTGATCAGCTGTTTGTCTCCTTTTCGGAAAACAGAATTGGGTCCTCTGTCTCCAAAATCACCCTATCCAGATGGATATCAAATTGCATCTCTTTCACTTATTCCTCAGGGGGTAAAGACCTACCGTTTCCAGTCAAGGCTCACTCTACTCAGGCTGTATCTACATCTACAGCCTATCAGGCCAGATTGTCTATGGATAATATTTGTGCTGCAGCTACCTGGGCATCTCCTCACACCTTTGTTACTCATTACAAGCTGGACGTGGTATCTAGGGGCAGGTCTTCCTTTGGTTCCACAGTACTCAGGAGTATCTTCCTTTGAGCCTCCCAGGATGTAGGTGCTGGGGACGCTGTCCCACGGGTAAGAATGTAGGTGAGATTGGACTACATAACATCAAGAAGTTACGTACTCACCATAACGTTCGATGTATGTAGTCCATCTCGCCTCACATTCTTACTTACCCTCCCACCTTCCCCCTTCCTGGAGGATCTGGAGGTTAGGTCTGGTTTTTAGAGCTCCCTTCACCTTTAGTTTATTCCTCTTTACTTGGATGTTGTTATGCATGGGGTATGAGTGTGGCATTTGCAGCAAACTAGATCTGGGGATATGGAGCAGTGCAGCATGGGATACCTTCTTAGCCCAGCCAATAGAAGACTTCGAGCTAGGAAAGTTTGGCAGAGTCAGAGCCGATATTTGGCTTTGAACCCATGGGTAAGAATGTGAGGCGAGATGGACTACATACATCGAACCTTATGGTGAGTACATAACTTCTTGTTCAGGCACACACCTTCTTGTAGTATGTTCTTTCTCCCAATACTGGTTACATTGTACCCTTTCACAATCGTTACTTAAATGAGAAAGGTCCCCAAAGAAGAAACATTATTTAGGCTGGCCAACATATCTTAATGTCCCTCTATTACCAGCCACAAAAGTAACACCTGGGAAGTATTTCACCGTGTTTTTTTTTTCACATTTCAAAACAGCTTCCATCCTCCAGTCCATAAGTTTATGTTATCTTTAACTTTCACAATATTGTCAACAGTTTCAAACAGACCTTGCTTGCATTTTTAGCATAGTCTTCTGCGAGTTATTCAGTTCTAAACATCAAAGTAACATTTTTTAACATTTGTTACTACCGGAAAACAAATATTTTTTCCATGAATAAATGTCCTCATTTTTGTTATACAGTTCCAGAAATTTCATCATCAGTCCATTAGATTCAAATGCTAAGTCACAAAACATTTCTGACCCAGTACGTATAAAAGGTACAATTTCTTGACCTTTAAAATCCAGAACAGTTACCAGATTCATAGGTGTGTAGTAGGCTAATGGCCCTGGAGCCTTTACAAGCCTAGCCCAAAAAAATTGCCCAGGCACCGTGCCACCAGATGTTAGTTTACAGTGTTCCTATCCAGTAGGGCAAATGGCGTGATCCCTGGGGTGAACTTTGTTACCCATCCACTCGTCGAGATTTCTCTTGAAGAGGGCCAGCGTGGTGCTCTCCTTGACATGAATGGGAAGCTTATTCCAGAGTATGGGCAGTCTTTGGGAGAATAACCTATCCCTCCAGCATGTTCTGTTAATTGTGGTAATGAGGTTGAGTTCTCTGGAGCATGTGGCACAGAGGGATTGGAATTTCTTTAGGTGTAGCATTTTCTCTGGAGCATGTGGCACAGAGGGATTGGAATTTCTTTAGGTGTAGCATTTTAAGTAGGGCTGGGCTTTGTAAGTCAAGCAGAGATGACTTCTAAGTATTTTTATTTTATTTATTTTACATTTGTTGACCGGGCTAGTCTAGCTGGATATATTTCCATTTTCAGTAGAGGCGCGGGGAGAAAAGCTCCACACAAATTTTAACAAGTAATCAAAAAAACAAAACAAAACAAAAGAACCACCATCACAGAAGAAAAGATAAATAAAATAGTACCTAACAAAAATTGTTTACACATGAAAAGAAACACATTTCTAGGATAACAATATTAGCTGTAATAACATCAAATACAGGGGACAAAACAGAGAACAAATCGACTTATAATGTTACATAGAAATTAAACTTTATAAAAAAGGAGAAAAAGAAACACTTTAGTGGGAGAGGAGGAAAGGAAGCAGTTTAAGAAAAGTGAAGGTAAAGTTAAATGAAACAGATATGAGAGATTAAAGGGGAAAGCAAAAATTTGGAAAGGAGATAGATTGAAACAAGACTCACTAAAAAGAGAGAAAGAAAGTAGAGTAGTAGAAAAGCAGAAAGGGTAAAAGATTAGTCAGGTTTTGTACAGGAACAGAGCCAGTGACTTTGGAAGTAATCTTTGATTTTATGTTTAAAGAGGGGCAATGATGTGATAAGTGTTATATCGCTAGGAAGCAGATTCCAGTTCCTTCCTACAGTATTATTGAATAGAGAGTCATCAGCAGAATTATTGGTCTTTGTTAAAGTAGCCAAAAGTTTACTGGGAGTTTAGGTTATTATAAGGGATTAAGAGTTTAGAGAGTATAGGGGTGTTATTGGGTTGGTATAGTATTTTATGGGCAATAGTGAGTTGAGGGATTAACAAAAGGTTTTGGAGTTCTAGTAGACAATAAGAGACTGAGAACAGCTGAAATTTCTTGAGACTGTCCATGTAGGACATGTGTTTAAAGCCTAGGATCCTTTTTGTGGCCTCTCCAGCTGTTGTAGGTGTCTGGTCAGGTACATGCCAAATGGGGTGTTGTATTCGATGATTGGTCTAATGAGGGATGAGTAGAGAGGGATGATGTCCTCTTTCTTACTGGATGCGAAACCTTAGGTTATAAGATGTGCCACATAGAAGGACTCTCTGACCACAGTGGCAGTGTGGTGGTCAAAGGTGAGGTGGATGTCGACCTGGGTGCCCATATCTCTTATGGCCCGGCCCCCTTCAGTGTTCAGTGGGCTCCCATCAGTGTGGTAGTTCACGGGAACTGAGTTTTTTCCTAAGGGGATGATAACACATCTTTTGGCGTTAGGCGTTAAGCTTTAGGCCGTGGTTCCGATATCAGTCATTGGTCTCAGAGAGGCCCTTTTGCAGGATGTCTGCATCGCTTGGGGGAGTTGATAATGACTCCTAGCTTGCAGTCATCATTAAACTTGGTCAGCCAGAGTCCTTCTGTGTTGGCCTGGACTTCTG
Organism: Protopterus annectens; assembly: GCF_019279795.1. Classification (NCBI taxonomy): domain Eukaryota; kingdom Metazoa; phylum Chordata; order Ceratodontiformes; family Protopteridae; genus Protopterus; species Protopterus annectens. The sequence goes on from NC_056725.1 coordinate 1,887,785,350, forward strand.
AGAAGTAGATGCCAAACAGGAGAGGGCCGAGGACTGAGCCCTGTGGTATTCCACTCTTGTTCAAATTTACCGCTAAAAGCCGTACTGGATGAGAAACCGCAAAATGTATTTAAACGCTAAAATACAAACGTTTTTCATCTAACACAATAGTTAGACTTTTTCAGAATAAATCTTAAACAATAACAGTTAATTTCTAAACCATATATATATATATATATATATATATATATATATATATATATATATATATATATATATACTGTGCGCCAAATACTCTAATAGTATAATCATTCCACAGGTATCTTAAAGGCACATACTCAAAATTCAAGTTAGGAACGGCCATAAGTCTTAACTACTTTAAGACCACAATAGTAATTACAAAATATATAATATCTACTATCTTATACTGAATATAAATACAACAACTATTTGTAAACAAAAGAAAATATACCATCTTATATTAATATTAATATGTACAGATTGTAAATTTTTTAACTGCTATGGCCGATAACTCTTTTGAGAACACTCCAGCAGTACTAAGGGCCTCCGATGAAGAAGTGGACCCAACTCATAAACTTTCTATGTTGAGCGAGCTGTTGTCACAAAAAGTGGAAAACATTAGTGAAAAGTTAAATGAAGTAGCAGCAGCTCAGCAACAACAACAACAACGGGACCGAAGGGTCGGACCTATGCCTACAATTACAACTGAGCAAGGGCAAGGTCTTGCTTGTATACCACAATCAAGATTAATCGGTCAGAATCTTTTGCTACAAAAACAACAACAGGACCAAAGGGTCGTTTCGTCACCTGGGATTTTAGATGTCCAAGTGCAAGTGCCTATTGATGGAATGCAATCACAACAAATTGGACAAAATGATGCAATGCCAGGGGAACAACCGATCAATACAGGTACTGTATACAATAGACTTAGCGTGCCCAGTTAAGGGCAGCATTTAGTACAAACGCCAACAGTAAATGTGCTGTTTCATAATGTCAACAGCTCTAGCGGTGTAACTAACACTAACAGTCAAACTATGACCCAAGCTGATGTGCATTCGCAACAACAGCCAAGGCAATTTTATGATAATAGACAAACACAAGTACCCAACTTAAAATATTGGCTGATGTCCCCAATAGGACTATGTCTAACAAACTATGTTAATAATACAGCATCGAAAGACACTTTAGTGGACAAAGTGATTTCAGAATTGTTGAATGTACTAGATTTTTAATATGCTAAAATACAAAAAGCTGTGCTTGGAAATTGAATACTTTCAGGAATGCCTGAGATTAGAAATTGTGCCAAAAGGGTTAAGAACATGGCAATACCCTATGGGTTTAATGCCAGGTTCGGCATTTCACAATGATCTCATTAAACTTTTCAATCAACAAGGTTTGCAGTTTTTATAAACATTTATTAAACATTATAGTATGATCATTAAAGATCTGGAACCACATATACAATCCTTAGATGACCAGATCAGACAACATACTGATTTCACCAGATATAAATTTGAATATCTTCGATGTTTTCAAAGCATAGAACAACATCTGGATAAAATAAGGCAAACCAAAATCAAAAAACTTCAAAGAGATCAACAACAATACAACATGGGTTCAACATATCCCCACCTCCAGCTTCCCAAATATGGTCAAAACAGCAGGTGAACAACTTTAATGTCAACAAAGATCAAGTCAGTGTAGGAAATCAGGTAGTTGGTGCCATGATGCAACAGAATGTTTCTGCTGACATTTTAAACAATGAAAGGGTGGAAAGTGATGACATCAGGAGAAGTGAAAGAATTAGAGAGCGTAATGCCATCAATAATAATAATCAAATAAGAGTCGACCAAGAGACCATAACATCTAATGGTCAGCAGGGTTTTCAGAAATGCAACCAAAAGAAATCATGGAACAAGAAGAAAAACAACAACCGAAGGAGATAACATCAATTGACTCACAAGTTACTCTGCCGCGTATAATAAAAAAATAAACAAGGAGACTTTAAGGTTTATAATTTCTCATCTTTTAAAGTAGCAGAGACTTTGGTGGACATTCTTTCAAAAGGGTTGACTTTCGTTCCTACTAGTCGTATGAATTTGGCACAAACTATTTGTGACTTAAAATTTTATGTGAGAAAGTTGAATTTGAAACAACTGTTAGGAGGTCAACATTTGACTGGTAACAAACTAAGAGTCAGTCACAAGCTGCTTCAACCCACCATTGCACAACACATTAAACATATTCGAGAAAATTTGTGAGTTATATCTCAGAAAATTAAGTGAGAAGAGGTTAGAAAGTAGTTAAAATCTAACTAAGGATGAGAAAGATACTCTCCAGGTGTTGTTGATGACAGATGTAAGGGTAATGAACCTGGATAAGGGAGGGGGACTTGTAATGATGGATACACCAGATTATGTAAAGAAAATTAAAGAAATTTAGACATCAGATACATATGAAGTAGCATCTGTTAATGAATATAATAAATCCAATCAATTCATTAAAAGCTTCTTAAATGAGCTTTTTATAGAAGCGAGAATAGATATACATACATTCAATTATCTTATGGTTGAGTCACCAAGGGCACCCTGTATTTTTGGGGTACCCAAAATACATAAGAACATCAATGATCCCCCGCTTAGACCCATTGTGGTATAGATGAAATAATGAAAAAATATGTAGTAATGGATCCATGGATAGTGAAAGACTCGTGGTCTTAGAAAAAGTCAATAACCTCACATTTTATAAAGAGCATAATTTTCTGACAATAGATGTTAAAGACTTGTATACCAGTATCCCACATCAGCAAGGCATAGAATGGGCCACAGCTAGAATGAGACAGAATGGGGCCCCAGAGGATGAAGTCATATTAGTGCAACAGTTATTGGATGTGATTTTGTCATATAATTTTCTATTGTTTGACAATCAATTTTACATCCAAAAGAAAGGAGTTACAATGGGATCCCCCTGTGGATCGAGTTGTGCCAACTTGGTGATGTCACATTGGTAGAACACATATGTGTTTGGTAATCAAGCTTTGAAATGCATAGTCAAACTTTATGTGAGATTTATTGATGATATATTACTGATTATTGAAAGTGATGATTCTGTAGCAGTTAACATAGTTGATACGCTTAGTAATTCTACTGATTTCCTGCAGTTGACACACAATTTTAGCACTACCGCAATTTCATTTTTGGACATAAATCTAAGTAAAAATGTCCAACAGGGAGTATATGAAGCAAACATCTTTAGAAAGCCCACTTATTCCAATAAATTTCTCCACTTTTCTAGTGCACATCCAATGCACCAAAAACAGTCTATAATCAAAGGCCAGTTAGTTAGAGCTGCACGCATGATAACTACAGACATCAATTTAGAAGAAGAATGTCTGAATTTAAAACAAATGTTTTTGAATAGGGATTATCCTACTTTCATTATAGAAGAACTAATAGAGGAAGTGACATCTAAGAGAAGTAGTGGATATTTCAAACCTATTTTGAAGCAGAACATGAGAAGACAGTACAGCTCCTCTATGCCATGGAGCAATATATAGACACAAGGTCTAATACATCAACAACAAAGAGACACAGAATTTCATTTAGCATGTGTTCTAAAATTTTCGCTTGATTATTGATACATAAGAGAAATTTTGATAAAAAATTGGGCATTATTAAAAGATGACAACACTCTTATGTCCAAACTGGGAACTACACCCAGGATAGTTTGGAAAAGAGGTTTGAGCTTCAAAGAATTATTACATCAAAAACAACCCACACATTCTATGACATTTAATAAGGGGATGATGCAATGTGGCAATTGTTCTTACTGCCACTATATGTCATTAGGTATTAATATTAATATTAACGGTTTTAAGTTAAGTACAAAAGGAAAATTTAATTGCAACTCGAAGGGAGTTGTATACGTGGCAGTTTGCCAAGGCTGTCCATCTTTTTACGTAGGCAAGACGGAACGCAGGTTGAGGGACAGAGTTTATGAACATCTTAGAAGTATCAACCTGCAAAAAGAAGAAAACGCTTTAGCCAGATATGTGCTTGCCTACCCTCATCATAAGTTCCAGTTCAAAATAATTGATCAAATTACACAAGATGTTAGGGGAGGCCCTTTTGGCCTCTTATTAGAAAAGGAGGAGTTATTATGGCAAATTAAACTTAATGCCTATTCTGACCCAGGTTTGAATGAAAAATGCTCCTTAATGCGTTTATTAAAACTTAAAAGTCTGGACAGGTAAGGTCCAAATTGTATACATTACATTATTTTCAAATATAATTTCAAACACAAGTTTGTAGTGTGGAATGTATTTTATTTGTTAAGCACAACTGTTGACAAAAAGTTGGTATTTTATGTGGAAGTTAAACATTTTTAATATATTTAATATTTTTGATATTTTCAACAGTTTTAATATTTTTAATACTATTTAGGGTATAAGTAGTAGGTATTATACGAGAACTCTCTCGAGCGTTAGCTTTTTTAGATTGGCACACTTACATGTATTTAATTTAACTTTATTTACATATACACGTTTTTTTAAAAATACGAAACGTTAGGGTACAAGAAGTAGTTACCATGTGAGAATTTCTTTGAGCTTTAGTTAGCCTAGATCGGTGCATTTACATGTAGTTTATTTTAATCCTACCTAGATACGTACATTTTTTTAAAACATGAAACGTACTAATATGATTTTTGTAAGATGTACACTTTCTTAGTAATTTACAATCTGTACATATTAATATTAGTATAAGATAGTATATTTTCTTTGGTTTACAAATAGTTGTTGTATTTATATTCAATATAAGATAGTAGATATTATATATTTCGTAATTACTATTGTGGTCTTAAAGTAGTTAGACTTATGGTCGTTCCTAACTTGAATTTTGAGTATGTGCCTTTAAGATACCTGCGGAATGATTATACTATTAGAGTATTTGGCACGCAGTATATATATATGGTTTAGAAATTAACTGTTATTGTTTAAGATTTATTCTGAAGAAGTCTAACCATTGTGTTAGACGAAAAACGTTTGTATTTTAGCGTTTAAATAAATTTTGTAGTTTCTCATTCAGTACGGCTTTTAGCGGTAAATTTGAATAGTTTGTTTCTGTTTTGTTTGCTGTAGTAGTAGTATCCCACTCTTGACTGGTCGACAGTCTGACTTGGAATCTGCAACTTTCACTCTGTGGGTCCTGTCTGTGAGCCAGTTTGCAACCCACCTAGTGATGTAAGGATTGGTACCTAGTTTGGTGAGTTTATCAATGATACCTGAGTGGGGAATGGTATCAAAGGCCTTGGCCAGGTCGAGGTAGGCTGTATGCACTGCCTTACTTTCATCCACAGCCTTGGTGACTGCCTCGAAGAAGTCAACCAGGTTCAGCAGGCAGGATCTCCCCTTGACAAAGCCAAACTGTGTGAGGGCAAGAGTTTGGAGATTGCCTGTATATTTAAGCAGGTCCATGATGATGCGCTCCACAGCTTTGCATATCAAACTTTTCAGGCTAATGGGGCAATAGTTCCCAGGGTCTGTAGTCACTCCCCCTTTATGGAGCAGGATGACTGTAGAAGTGAGCCATTCATTAGGGACATAGCCTGAGATAAGGCTGTGATCGAACAAGGCACACTCGTGGTGGCAGTTCATTTTTTAGCTCATGTAGGATGCAGCCAGGGATATTGGTGGGTTTCATGGATGCTGTATTTTTGGCTTTAGACAATGCAGCTTTTACCTGTGCTGCAGAAATGGTGGATACCAGGGTTTCTTCTGGTATCATGATAGGGACCTTGGGAGAGTGACGAGAAAGGTAAAGTTGGCACTGAATCTGTCAGCCAGTTTGTTAGCTATATCTGTTGGCTAAGGAAAGGAGGTACCATTGTGCAGTCACTCAGAGCATGTCTGGGTATTGCCTTGGAGGTTTTTGGTATAGCTGTAGAAGGCTTTGTGGTTGTTTTTGGTGTCTGCCTCAATTCTGCCTTCATTGCTGGCTTTAGAGGATTTGATAAGGGGTCTCAGATTTTTGTTGAGACTGATAAGGGAGGTTTTCCAGTCTTGTGACTTCATTTTTTCTGCAACATTTTCTTCCTTCAGTTGTAGAGTTTATTGATGGCTGGGGACCAACAGATTGGCTTCCTTTTTTTGAGGACAGTGTCTTAGTTCTATTTGGTATGGCAAGGTCCATGCATTTGTGTACGTGCTCGTACAGTGCATTGGTGTATAATTTGGCACTCAAGCAGCTATTTTCTATTGGCATGGGTTCCGAGAAGCTAGCCACCTCTGTTTTTAGGAGCCCAAAGTTAGCTTTAGAGAAGTTTCTCAGGGTGGTCAACTTAGCGTGGGTTGTAGGCGAGATGGAGATTTCCATGGTGATCAGTTTGTGTCGGATTTAACCAGGGAGGAATTGACTATAAGTGTGAATCAACGTCTCCCATGTTGGTGATAACCAGGTCGAGGATGTTGCTTCCTCTAGTGGGGGTCAGAATGAGCTGGTCCAGGGCATTAAAACTGATAAATTCCAGAAAGCGGTGGGCCTGTGCATTGGTACTTGAATAGTTTTCCCAGTTGATGGAAGGGTAGTTGAAGTCAACCAGTATAAGAGTATTGGGTTAGACCTTGATAGATTCCAGGGTGCTTAGGAACTTGAAATGAGAGTCTAGGAACATGTTTGTGGTTTTTTAGCAGGCTATGACTTGTACCGCCATCTAACCTAGTGTTAGTTGTACCTGAAGTATCTCCGATGCGTTATGGTGGGCTACCAGTCTAGAGGTGTGCGTATCCTTTAAGAATATGGAGCCAACACCGCCTTTGCAGCTTCCGGCCATATTCTGGGGCCAATAGGTATGGAACGAGTTGTAGCCTGGGAGCACAGGGGTGCTTTCTGCCACTTTAAACCAGGTCTCCATTACAGCACAGATGTCAACATTTTCCATTTTGAGGAGAGCTTTGAGCGAGTGCATCTTGAGATTTAGTGTTCTAGCATTGAGCAGCATGACCCTTAGATTGCATTTGTTTGTAGCTGTTACGGTGAAATTTTGGTCTTTGGAACACTGCCTAAAAAAGGCACTATAGGGGTGGTAAGAGCCTTAGCCAGTACCCACATTCCCAAGGGTGACAGATGCAGGCCATCTCTGGCAAAGCATCGAGGTCTGTCAGTCATGTCATCTCAGGCAGACATATACTGGATCCCCTTAGAATGACATCAGAAACTTAGCCAATTGTTGAAGTAAATAATTTTCAGCTCATACTGTGGTATCATTCTGGGTGATGGTAGAATATGGCTCAGGGCTAGGGTCATACCTGCCTGGGCCACATAATCCGAGAGTTTCATCACATCTCTTTTTATGTTGTCCAAGGATGTATGTCTCAGGTCATTCACACCGTCATGGGCAATGACTGAGTCATATTTGTACTTGTAGAGTGACCTAAGTGCATGTGTTATATGGCACCTGATGGCACACCTGAGACAACCGACTGTCACTTTCTCGTTCAGCCTAGGGGTGGGGTGGGACATCGCCCTTCTCTATGATTATTCTATGATTAAAGTGTTTTGCATTACAAGTGTTTTGTTGAAGGGGCTTAGGTTGAAGGTGCACACTGTGGTGGTGAGTGGTGTGTGTTCTGGGGTTGGTATTGTGTTGTGGTGGTGTTCTGTTTCTGTCTCTCTGGTCTCTGTTGTTTTTTTAAATTTTTTTCTGGAGAAGGTTTGTGTAAGGTGGTGTTATGGTTTGTGTGGTTGGTGTGGTGGGTGGTGTGTTTTTGTGTGTGTGTGTGTTCTATGTAGTGAGTTGCAGGTGTTGACCTTCTGCTCTTGACCAGCTAGTCCAGTCTGGGCTGGAGTGTGGACTGCTTCCAGTTTGGTGATATAAGTGCATCTCTCACATGTATGAGTGTTGGGAGGTAAGAGGAGAGGGTTGTCTGTGTACATTAGACAGTTGCCACACTATCTCAGAATGCCCAAGTGCTCCAGGTTAGCAGGAGAAAGCACAGGAAATTGCCTTACAATCATACCAGGAAGAGAGGTCATAAGTAATAAATACTGATGCTGTTACTGCGCAGGAACAGCTAGTGCTGATAGCACCTAAGTGTGCTACAATAAATGCTACAAAAGCCTGTTAAAGTGATGGCCGATTAAGCTAAATGAAGCAGAAGAAGTAAAAGAACAAGCACGTTCTAAGGGAAAAATTGAAGAGTAGACTTTCTGGCACCAGTAATGGTTTACCTCAGCTGAGTGTTGCTGTGCAGTGTGCAAACCTGCACAAACACAGGTTTTTAAACCAAAAAGTTGAAAGGGATGGAAAAACTGTCCAAGCAGCCAATAAACTACAAATTCTGGAGCAGAAACCACTCCTCTTGTGGTAGATAGGCTACCTAGTGCTTACCACTCCCACTGATAAGCTAGAAGGCTTCCCTCCCAGCACAGAATGGTCCCATACATAATAGCTGTATATTTCAGTGACATTTTTGTTCGTATTCCACAGTTGTTCTTCTCTTCCTTTTAAAAATAGTGTTATTTACAGTTTGTTCTTGCTTTCTTTTTCTGCTTGCTGTCTCTGCTGCAGATGTTTTAAGTACTACATTATCTGCTGCCACAAAAACAGACACCTTCACAGTTTGTTGCTGCTTTCCTTTTTTACTTTGTGTCACTGCTGGATTTTCTTCTGCCACATCACCTGGTTCATTTTCCACATAACCTTTTCAGAAGGGGTGAGGATGGTAATCTGCTATGTCACCCCATGAAACAGCAGAACTGTCACCTGGATTGTCCTGCTCTTTTATTTCAACTGAGCATCCTCTGCAAACCCTCCTGATGCCAGTTCTCCTATCAGCACCACAGACTTTCGTACTTCTTTCTCTATGGAGAAAACTAAACACTGCTCATTTGTAACATCCACCACACGAGAAGCATTTACATTATGATGCTCCACATCGATTAAAGTTTTTTTTTCCAAATTCTCATTTTTCACCTCCAAACTCTTTATAGCTTTTCTCTCCTCTTATTCCATGATGCTGTTTTCCTTAGGCCTCTTCTTGCTGCTATAGGAGCTCTCTGGCACCATCTAACAGCTACAAAGAGTTGGGAAAACTTCCCAAGGGTCCGGCCAAATGTTTTGTTACCACCTTGGGTTTCCCCTGAAAAGAGGCCACTAACCTGTGTGGGCCATTTCTGTCAACAAAGGATAAATAAAAACAATTTAAAAAAATTGGTGAGCCCTCCTACAGTAATGTTGCTGACAGTGCCACTGTATTGTTGGATACAGCAACATGTTGTTTCCACCAGTATAGGCCACAGGTGATCTGCTGACATTGTGCATGTGCTGTCTTATTTTGCTGGTCTCTCCCCTAGTAGAATCTCCAAAAGCATGAGTATATGACACCTTTGATAGAGTTGCTTATATGCTTGTACTCCTCCATAGCATGCATAATGGTACACAACAGGATATACGTATAGGCATGTGAATATATATATATACATTGATATGCAGGTTGTTTTAGTTCCAGCTGCGAAGTACCCAAATGGACCAATATGCTGGATGTCCTAGGTGTCTCAGTCTTATCACTCATACAGTACATCATACCATATGGGTATGTTGCAGCTAGTAACCTGGTTCATCTCATACAGGCACTCAGTTGATTGTTGCCATCCCAACTCCCACATCCAAGCCATTTTGCGGTAAAAAGGTCTGCTGCCTTCCCCAGACAGGGATACCAGAAACTTTGCATCTCTGTGAGTTATTTCTTTGTCAGTAGTTTACTGTTTGGGATGAATATCTCCTTCCCCAAAGTTATGTGCCTTGTCCTTTCCACAGAGTATCCTATTGTTTACCTTTGTCTGCACCTGTTGCATAGACATGCTATTGCCACTCATAGCATTCATCTCATGGATCGCTTCATGTCATACCTGCTGCTGATATGCCTTATTTGCAACACTTTTGTTCAGGATGTACATTATTTTTGCAGAAGACCTGTAGTAACACTTTTGTCTCTTGTTTAGTGAACTTTTTCAGACATTATTTCATTCAGGAGCCCATGGCAAGCCCAGGACCCCTGTGACTTACATATGTTGGCCAGTGGGTTTGTAAGGCAGTCTGTGTAAGTCATCTACTTATTGCCACTGGTTGTCCTCCTCTATTCTGCAGCTGTATGACAGATCCCTCTACTACTCTGCACATGCCCACCCCCCCAGTATACACAGTGCAGTAGTGGGCATGGGTCTCCTACACCCATTCCTACATCTGCCTCTTGTCTCAATGTATTGCTCTGCAAACCTTGTTACACTGTTCCTACAGTGCATTACCACACTTAACCCTATGTATAGAGGTCATCATAGCACTTCTGTCATGTCCTTCCCTATTGTACTTACAGTGTGCTCCCCCCCCGCACCACAGCTGCCATGAGAGTGGCATGCTTTTATATTTTGTTCCCACTTGCACATGCCCCATGGCATCTAGCTCACTGTTACTGGCGTACTCCAAAAGCTGTTGATTACATTGCTAGTGTTTATTACCAGTTGAGTTTTCATCCTTCACTAGCTACATTTCCAAGTCCACAGAGCTGCTGTGTAAAGTTCTTCATTTTAAGCATCCTTTTGGAAAATGGTGCCCACAACTTGCAGGTTCATGTGTGTATACTGGGCAAATGACCACTAGGGTCCTTATAAGCCTAGCCATGCAACCTAAATGTGACCCACACATATGGTTTATATAGGGGTGATTTACTGGCTGCCTCTGTCCATCAGAGACATAGGAGCCAGAGCAGGAGAAGACAAGGAGGGTCCTTGAGCTATTTATTTTAGACAGTTGACAATTATTTAAGATGGTCTAACCAAGGAATACATAAAGCATCTTGTGAGGGACTTTGGGAGAGATCAAACATTTTCAGAATAATCATTTTAAATCAGAGAAATATAGCAGTGATAATCCTTACTGTCTCAAGTTTTAGGCTAGTGAAGAAAGTTATGAAAGACAGGCAAATATTTGCTTTACCTGAGGTGATAGGCAGCTAAGACAGGGGGAATAATCTGGGTAATCAAATAGATAACTTAGGAAAAAGAAAGTTATCAAAAGCTCTAAGAAGTTTAGCTAAGTGGTAACATACCATGAATAAGCAAAAATGTATTGAAAGTGAATATATCTCCCCAAAAATGAACACAATTTCATCTTGGATAGCTCCAGCTGAGTGAAAAATTATTGAAGCTCTCAATGGCAAAAATAGAGAGAGAGAGAGAAGGAGATGCACCTTTGGCAACCAGTCCATCAGTTCCAATGTCCAGACAGGATCAGCTTAAATTTACATTTTTGTGTCAGTGTTAAAAGAGACCCTGCTTATCAGTCTTGTGTCATCTACATCTGTAATTTAAAGGCAAGTGCGGCAGGCCTGCATGACACTAAATGACATGTAGCCTTTAGTAAGATGTATACCACAGCTATTCAGATGTGTATTCGGGCTTACACAGCACTGACATACTGAGAAAAGGACTACACAGTAAAACAGACACCCTGTTATGGGATTCAGCAGCACTAGGCAGGTCCACTGAATGAGTAGAGCTCTACTGGCATATAACTGATAAAGGCGACATCACTGCCAAATCAGGTTAGCATAGCAGAGTTCATGCATGTTTGTGTATGTAATGAAGAGCCACACAGCCACCACTCACAGTTATCGTACAGTCCAATGACAGCATAACAAAGTGCCAACCCAGTTCTTCACATAAATGGGGAGGAAAGGGGAGATATTTAAGTATGAATGGAGAGAATACCAAGCAGAGAAAAACACACAATGCAAACCATAAGGTATGACAGGTTGGTGGAAGAAAGGGCAATTTTGGAGGTTAGAGAGTCCTATTTTTAGTGTAGAAAGAAGAGATGTAAGTGGAGAATTTATGGAGGAAGAATGAAGATAGCAGTGGCAGACGCACAAAATGCAGACACAGAAGGATAAGATGCACACAAAAGGTAAGGACAACAGTGGATGATCACAGAGAGGATTGACAGCTTGTGAAGGGGGTTGAACAATGAACAAGGTAAGTTGAATTTCATATTAAAGAGGGGAACATCTGCAAAGGGACAGGACAAGAGCCATGGCCAACCATCAGTCACCTCTACAAATGATGTCAAGAAGGAGAGCAGGAGGCTTCTCCTCAGTGCAGGAGATTTTCTGCTTTGTTTCCTCACATTCCGCTTAAGCTGTAGACTTTCATTCTTTTCAGTCTTTCCAGACCCCTACATAACTGGATTAAGACAACACCAGGTCAGCATTTGTAAAGGCTCAACTTCAGTTTGGCATCCTCTGTCCCGTCTGTGTCTAGGAAGAAGTGAGAAGATTCTCAGAGCCCTTTCATTACTGTTCCTGCCTGGGTCCTGTTTCAGCACAGGACTATTTGAACCAGCAAGAGATCCTGTGCCATTGTTGTCAATGACCATTCTTTTTTTTAATGTTGATGCCATCAGAGAAAGTTGAGACATTGGCCCCATAGTTGATGGTGCCACTCCCGACTAGGCCTGAAAGTATTGACACTGAGCACCTGGTGCCGACTGCTGCCCCAAACATTTCAAGGTCATTGTAGATGTCCATGCTGTTGGCATTTGATTTTTAATGCAAAAGATTTCCTTGAGTACTTTGGCACTGGTGCTGGTAATTTGTGTTGATGGTCTTCCTTCAGCATTGGCACCAATTTGTTCATTGTCAGTCACCACTGCCCGGGGTGCAAGGTTCAGCACAGAGGTGATCAGATGTGATTGCTTAAACAGGCACACACTACACCAGCTTCACTCCTACGCATCATTAAGGTACAGCCTTTGTCATGTCAGGCACCAGTTTTCAAGGTCTGGGTTATCTTCTCCACAAGAGAGTTCAGACAAGTCCCCTCTGAGCCCACCTGAACCCACCTATAAAGAGGAACTACAAGATGAAGCATATAGACTCTTACTCAGAGCCTCCCACCACAAACACAGATCTTGACCCCCTCTGGAGGGCACCATATTTGATGAAATTTTAGAAAGTATGAGACAGAGGGGATCATGGCCCATCATCCGCACCTCCTCTGAGGAAGAGCTCCTAGAAAAAGCTTATAGGTCATCTCCCCCACTGGCCTGCTTGGGTAGTACGACTTCCAGACAAACATAATGATATGGTCTGCTGCAAGGCATGATGGGAGCCAGCTGTAGTGGGATCCATCCCACATAAACCTGATAGTGTTGCAGACCCCCCCTCCCCAAGGATAGGCAACACTAGAGCAAGGTTCCCCCTGTCATTTTCTTTGTGGTGTCAGTGGACATGAAACATGAGGTCTCAGAGGATGCTTAAAGTTATCCATCCTCCTGTTAAGGATTCCCGTATGATGGATAGACTTGGAAACTTGAGTATGCAAGATAGTACATTTCATGTCAGAGCAATAAAGTACTTAGTGCAAGCAGTGAGGTTTTAGAGAGACCTAGCAGATAAAACTGTGGAAACTCTGAAACATTTGCCAGTTAGGAGATGGTGCAGAAACAGCTGGAGACCCAGATGGCTATTATTAATTCTGTTTCCATGCATCTTTGTCTTTAACATAATGCAGTGTAGGGGCCAGTCATATTGGCTAGTTTGGGTATTGTAGTACAATGTCAGGGCTGACAATGCCTTACAGACTTTGCGGACCACTTCAAGGCAGGTTTTGTCAATTCTGTCTTTTGTAGATCCTCTCTATTTGGGTTGAATATCAAGAATAAACTGTACAGTGTGAGAAAGGGGGCAAAATCGTCACTGCTGTTGTACTAAATTTGTGACTCCTCAAAATCATTTCAGAGAAACCAGAAGGGTACCAAAAGTGATCTGGTTTTGAATATCCCAACAGTCACAGCAAAAACAGCAGTATGATCGAGGATCCCATGGTAGATGGACTTCCTCTTCTAACCACTGCCAAAGAGACAAGGGTGATGCACACACCAACAAGGATTCAAAGGGACCACTCATGGGTTCTGTCAGTATAAATCCTCAATGGTTGCCTGGTTGTTCCACTCTGAAGGCAGTTGGGGAACATCTTTCCCTGCATCCAGTTGTTTGGCTGGCCATCACACAAGAAAGATGGATCAGGGAAAACATATCCGGCGCTACTTTATACCATTATTAAAATTGTCAGATCAATCAACCTTCTGTCCAGTCTTAGTGCCACCCCATCAGAAGAGGACGGCACAACAACCGGTGCAAAGTCTTCTATTAAAGAAAGCCATCCAGGAAGTCCCACCACACAGGAGTGGGTCCATATTTTACTCTCGAGTCTTCCTGGTTTTCAGAAAAGTCAGAGACTCTGTTGTCTGATTCAGTACATAAAGAAGGCATCATTCCAGATTGCTGCAGGGCATTCAGTCCTACTGTGCTTACAGGCAGACTTGATTGTCCAATAGATTCCTATATGTTCAGGTGGGAGCTAGTCATTACTAATTCAGAGCCCTGCTGTTTGGGCTCAACACTGCCTTCTGGGTGTTCAGCAAGTACAAGTCTTCAGTTGCAGTTCATATGCATCTTCTAGGGGGCAAAAATATTCCGCTGCTTAGATGACTGGCTCATTGCTACACCTACAGCAGAGAAATTCATTATGGCAATACAGTATTTACTACAGCTATACCTGTTCTTTAGGATCATGTTCAACCCTGCAGTATCACAACTGGAGCCCTGGCAAACCCTGACATAAATAGTCTTGCTAGTCATATTCAGTAAACCAGCAAGCCAGCTTCTCTCCAGAAAGAATTGCTGTAATAGTATAGGCTGCAGTAGATCTGTCACACAACCATCACCCAGTGCAGATATAGACCTCAAGGTTTTTAGGTCTTATGACAGCTTCCATTCAGACAGTGCAGAACACCAGACTACACATTGCAGCTGTACAGTAGACTGCCAGTGTCAGTGGATTCAGGCAATAAGGCAATGGCACAAACCTTAAAACTTTCAAGGATTTGCCTGAAGCACCTGACCTGGTAGAGAAAACAGGAAAATCTCAGTTCACGCACTACTTTTGTTCATCATAAGTAAGAAGCTGTTGAGGGGATATTTATGCCTGATAAACAAGGCATTGCCAGACCCCACTCTGATGGACCTCCTGCATATCCGCAAAGCAAACAGCACCAGAATTACCTTTTCTAAAGACTTAAACCTTGCCTGTGATATATAAATAGGACCTGCTGATGAGACAGGTATGTATCCCAGAGACTACCCAGTCTCTGGAACAGGATCCCATCCATGTGAAGCAGAGTTCCACCCTAACCCAATTTAAGTGTAACTTGGACAGTTGGATAGGAAACAGGAAATTCATCCCTGGTTTGGCACCTATGTCTCTAATGGACACAGGCAGCCTGTAAATGGTTCATCTCCCAGGCCCCTACTTATAAATGTTTCCTCTCTTAAGCCGCTGCTTACACTTATCAAGTGTACCAGAACTTGTCAGAGATTTGAAATGCATGGCTATGCTTAAAAAGGCCCTTGTGGTCATTAGCTTAGTAAACATCTATGAACCTATTCCTACAGCCATGATTACCATTGATGCATCCTTACTGGAACATTGGACATTATATAAGCAGGACATCAGAAGGAAAATGGACCACAGAAGAGGTGAAATTGCACATCATCATTTTGGAGATGAGAACAGTATTCCTTACACTGTTGGTTTTTCAAGACTTACTACTGCAAGTTCAGTGTACTTGTACTGAGATAACATGGCAGGTGTATCGTACATAAATACATAGGGTGAACCCAGTATTACCCCATTATGCAGAGAAACTGTGAGGGCTTTGCAATGGGGGCCATGACACCATATTGTTTATCATTTTCTGATAGTAAAAAGCATCCCATGGACTTCCAACATGATTGTGGACAGGTTGAGCTGACAAATTTTTGCTCCTACATGAAACGTCTGGCTCTGCAGATACAAAATTCCTGTCCCAAAAATAGCCTTTGTTGCCATCACTTTTGCCAAACACATTTCAGAATTGCAAGCCTTATCTAAATTTTGCTACATAATTTTTCAAAAAGACAGGGTGTCACTAAGACCAACCCATGCTTTATGACCTAAGTGGCAACACTGACTGCTATGAAACCAGTCCTTTCTTCTTCCATTAGGTGAATATAAACTGCATTGTTTAGATATACACCGACAACTCTACCTACATAGAACAAAAGAATTTAGGAAGGATGATTGTTCATTTCCTTTTCCAGTGTGAAAAAAGGTCATAAAGTCATAATGGATGTCTGACTGCATTACATTTTGCTGTTCATCTAGCAACAAGTCCTTTTCTTTCAGATTGAAAGCACACACTGTCAGAGCACAAGGTACTTCTGTGGCCTTCCCCAGGAATTTGCCTTTGTAAGAGGTTTCTAATGCTGCCACATGGTCTACTTTACATGGCTTTGCTAAACATTACAGTTTAGATTGAGCTAGGTCCTCCTTTGGGGCCTCACTTTCAAAGGTTTGATAGTACCTCCCAAATTATGCTGGGGATTGTGTCCATTAGTTCCAATGTCTGGACAGGATCAGCTTAAATAAGTAAGTTCTCTACTTACCAGAACATTAGATTTAGCTGGCATCTGTCCAGACACTAGTACCACCTTTTCACCAGCACTCTTCAGATTTATTCATTCTAGAGGAACCTAGTGGAATACAGGTTGCCATGTCATTTGGCTCCTGAGTTCTAAATGTTCCTAATGCCTAATGATAAATATAACCTCACTCCTTAGTCCAAGGTTGCATGATCTTGGAGTTGCATTATCTCAACATGGTAGTTTCTCTCATGGCTCAATTCACTTGATCTGGAAAAATCATTGGGAGCACTGCATAATAGGTTCATAGGTAGGTACTAGGCTATCTGCCCGAGGGCATTTATAAGCCTAGCCAGAGTGTGTCGGCTTTTGCTGCCCCATTGATTAATTAACTGATCCTCTGTCAAGCAGAGCCAATGAAGTGATCCCAGGGATGTATTTTCTGTTACCCATCCACTTGTCAAGGTTTCTCTTGAGGAGTGTTAGTGAGGTGCTCTGCCTGATGTAATTTGGAATTTTGTTCCAAAGCATGGGGAGTCTCTGTGACAGGAATCTATCCCTCCAGCATGTTCTATTTATTGTTGTGGCGAGGTTTAGCTCACTAGAGCATGTGGCTCGCAGTGACTTGGATTTCTTTAGGTGGAGCATGTCCATCAATTCTGAGTTGGACATGGCTTTGTAAGTCAGGCAGAGATCACCTCTGAGTAAGCGATATGTCACTAAGTACAGCCGGAGTTTTTTCAGTCAGTCTGCATAGGACATGTTTGAGGCAAGTAATCCTCTTGGTGAGGTACTTTTGTGGTCTTTCCAGCTGTTGGAAGTGTCTTGTGAGGTACATCCCAAATGGGGCATTGTACTCTATGATGGGTCTAATGAGTGACGAGTAGAGGGGCACTATAACCTCATTATTTCTTGATGCGAACCCTTTAGTAATTAGATGGGCCACATAGAAGGATTTCCTAACTACTTTGGCAATATGATTGCCAAAGGAGAGATTACTATCTACCTGGGTTCCCAGATCTCTTATTACCTCTTCTGTATTAAGGGGGCTGCCACCTATGTGGTAATTCATGGGTGTTTTGTTTTTTCCAAATGGGATGACTATGCATTTTTTGGCATTTAGCTTGAGGCCATGACTTTGACACCAGCTGTCCATCTCAGTAAGGCCCTTTTGGAGGATGTCCGTGTCAGCCGGAGAGACAGTTATGGCTCCCAGTTTGCAGTCATCGGCAAACTTGGTTAGCCATAGTCCTCCTGTGTTTGACTGTACTTCTGAGAAGTATATGCAGAACAGTAGGGGTCCCAGGACCGAGCTTTGCGGGACACCACTTGTGACTGGTTTAGAGTCGGACCCGGAGCCCACTATTCTTACCGTGTGGGTTCTGTCTGTAAGCCAGTTGGCAACCCATCTCATTACGTAGGGGTTTATATTCAGGCTGGTGAGTTTTTCTGTAATACTCGAGTGGGGAATGATGTCAAAAGCCTTGGCGAGGTCAAGGTAGGCTGTGTAACCCATCTTTCCCTCATCTATGTCCTTGGTGATTGTCTCGAAGAAGTCAACCAGGTTTAGTAGGCATGATCTGCCCAAAAGCCGAACTGGGTCGGGTCAAGTGTTTGTAGGTCAATGTCTTTGTTAATGAGTTCCATGATGATGTGCTCCATAGCCTTGCAGACCAGACTAGTCAGGCTTATGGGGCGATAGTTACCAGGGTCAGTTGTAGCCCCTCCTTTATGGAGAGAAATAACCGTTGCTGTGCACCATTCTATGGGCACGTAGCCTGTGGAGAGGCTGAGGTTGAACAGCCTGTTTAGGTGGGGGGTTAGTTCATTCTGTAGTTCGTTCAAGACGGAGCCTGGGACACCATCTGGTCCCATTTATGCTGTGTTTTTGGCTTTTGAAAGGGCTGTTTTCACCTGTGCGTCTGTGATTTCTGGGGCACTACACTTTTCCGGTATTGTTGTGGGCCCTTTTGGAGGTGAGAAAGGGGTGAAGTTTGCATTGAGTCTATCTGCCAGGATGTTGACAATATCAGTAGTTTCAGTATATTTTGTACTATTTTGCACTAGTTCAGTGCATATCTGTGAGTTGCCACTTAGAGTCTTTAATCTATAGCTAAAGAAGGCTTTGTGGTTATCTTTTGAATCCTTGGCTATTTTTCTTTCGAAGTTAGCCTTGGATGATTCCATGAGGAACTTTAGTTTCTTACTGATACTGATCAGGGATGTCTTTCCTTCTTGGGATTTGCTTTTTTTCTGAACTAGTTACTTCCTTCTGTTGTATAGCCTGTTTATTGCAGGGGTCCACCAAACTGGCTTCCTTCTCTTAGAGGAGTGAGTCTTGGTTTTACTAGGCATGGCACGATCCATGCATCTTTGTAGGTGCTCATAGAGTGCATTTGTAAAGGTTTCTGCATCTTGGGTAGCGTTATCCTTTAGAGTGGGGGCTGTGAAACTTACCACCTCTGTCTTAAGTAAGGTGAAGCTTGCTTTAGATAAGTTTTTTACTGTGGTTTCCTTAGTTGGGGGTGGTGATGGGGTGTGGACATCCAGAGTGATTAGTTTATGGTCTGATCTAACCAGTGACGGGTTACCCTCTGGTGTGGAACACCTGTCGTTCATGTTGGTGATGACCAGGTCCAATATGTTTTCACCTCTGGTAGGGGAGATTACCAACTGATCCAGGCATTTGAGTTGATGAATTCCAGGAAGTGCTGGGCCTGGTAATTTGTGCTCGAGTAGTTTTCCCAGTGAATGGTAGGGTAACTGAAATTGCCTAATATCAGGGTGTTCGGTAGGACCTTCATGTTTTCCAGTGTCTCCAGAAAGGTGGAGTGGTGGTCCTGGGTCATGGAGGGTGATCTGTAGCAGGCCGCAATTTGCATTGCAGATTTGCCCGATGTTAGTTGCACATGGATGATCTCAGAGGTATCATGCTGCGCCACTAACCTGGAGGTGTAGGTATCCTTGATGTATATTGATACGGTGTTTCGGTCCGTGTTCTGTGGCCAAAATGTGTGATATGAGTTGTAACCCGGTAGTGCTGGGTTGCTCTCTGGAGCCTTGAACCAGGTTTCAGTTACTGCATAGATGTCACAATTCTCCATACAGAGGAGTGCTTCGAGCGTGTGCATTTTGAGATTTAAACTCCTGGCGTTTAGTAGCATAACACTCAGTTTTTTGTTAATTGTGCTGTTTATGGAGGTGGGTTTGACTTTTGAGCTTTGTCTGAAAAAGGCAGTATGGGGGCAGCAAGAGCCTTGGCCAGTATTCAAAAGCCTAGGGGTGACAAGTGTAAGCCGTCTATGTCGAGCATGTCGTCCCAGGCTGACAGACACTGGATCCCCTTTGAATGACACCAGAAGCTTAGCCAATTGTTGAAATTGATCATTTTGGTGAGGGCAGGATGCTACTCAGGGTCAGGGTCATGCCAGCCTGGACTGCATGATCAGAGAGCTCTTCCATGTCTCTTTTCATGTAGTCCAGGGAGGTACGTCTCAGGTCATTCACACCAACATGAACAATGACAGAGTCATATTTGTACTTGTTCTGGAGTGATCTGAGTGCTTGTGTTATATGGTGGATTCTGGCTCCCGGCAGGCAGCTAACAGTAACCTTCTGCTTGTCCAGCCTAGTTAGTGGGACGTCAGTGTGCCTGACTGTAGAGTCACCTATTACTAGTGTGTTAGGTATGTTATTTCACCTTAAAGGATGTGATTGTGCGGCACACTGATTTTGTGTTTTATGTGTTGTCTGCTTTGTGACGGGAAGTGCAGGTTGTTTGGGTGTCTGCTTTGGAGGTCTCTGATGCTATTGCAGGTTTTTATTTAGAGTCTCCGAGGATGATTTTGTGTATTTATGTGTATTTTTTGCCAGTGCTGTTTTAGCAGGTCTGTATGCGGCTGGAGGTTTGGTGTAAGTGTTAACCTTCTCCTCTTGACTGTCTGTTCCAGTCTTGGGTGGAGACAGCTTAGCTTCCAGTTTGGCTGTATAATTACATCTCTCACATATGTTAGTGTTTTGTGGTAGGAGGAGAGGGTTGTCTGTGTGCATGAGGCAGTTGTGACATTGCCTCAGGATACCCAGATTCACTAGCTGGACTGGAGAGTGCACCTGAAGTTGACCTTTGGTCATGCCTGCATAGTAGGGTGAGCTGCTTAGTCGCTTGGTTGGTGAGGGGTGAATAAAGAGCCTTGCCCTGCTGGGCAATCAGTGTCAGGGTATATTAGTGCTTGCCATTAGGTCTGATCAAATCCTATGTTTTCAACTCTTTTCCAGTACTTTTTGCATAAGATATTTTAGGGCATAAAGTCAAATTTCATTATATGTGAACTGTAGATGAATACGTATCTCTCACAAACAGGCAAACATTTTTTCTGGGGCTGTGCTCTCAAGACGTTCATAAACTTTTCCATCCTTAGAAGACCAGCTGTGTACTTTAGTGCAACTATCGAACCCCAATTCTTCGACACAGCACTATACTGGATTAGAAGAGTTGTATTTTTTCTTGTCTTTGTGCAGTCTCATCTTCTTATGATGGTACTTAGACAGTAACACAGTACCAAATATTGAGAACTCTGTATGGTTGCTAGTTAGAATAGTCACAGTCTTTCATACAGAGTGAGCTCCAAGAGGGTTATTATCACAGTGGTAAATACTGAGATCCAGGTAGAATTCTGCCAAATTTACTGCAGCTACGTTTTGAAGGACAGACCATAAATTCCACAAAGTAGTCAGCAGAGTTACCATGGGGTTAAACATACTCCATACGGTCAGGCATAGAATGAAAATGGGTAATCAGTTATGATGTTCCTAAAGTTAACACGTACTGAAAAGGTTGGCAGTGGTAGTGGTGAACAACTGAAAACGATACTCTCTGCAGAGAGTCCAAAGTGATAGAGGTCTTCATCAGAGACCAGTGTGCATATGATCTTTCCGCCATTCAGTTTCCATGAGCAACTATCTTTGCCTCCAGGAAAATAAAACCTAGTGAACTACCAGTGTGAGAAGGGCAAGTATTTTGTAATAGAAAGGATGTAATGTAATCTTTAAAGTCCCAATGAGTGAGTGGCAGTGCCCGATTAAAAGTAATAGACTGTAGGTGAGAACTTATGCCTGCTTCCTAGTAAGTGATGGCCCAATAACAGATCATTTTTGTACCATGTACTGACACCCTTACATCAGAAGCACTTTACAAGTTAGTGTCTGTCTCCCAAGATGAAAATTAGCACCTACTTGCCCACAACCAGTCTGATTGGAACTGCACTAGAAATAATGCACTAAAGAAGGAAGGGGAACCACTTTTTCACAACAACACTATCAATAAACCAAAGTATCCTATTCAGATTAAAAACATATTCATAGAATGTCAATAAAAATGTAGAGGCCATTTTCTTGACTCAGTAGTGTCCTCCTTTGAGTATATTACAGGGAAAGAATGGGCTTACCAGGGCATGAGGAGTCCCTTTTTCTGTAGTGTCATGTCTGTCAGTACCCCTGGGCAGGCCGTTGTCATCATCAAGCCCCTTTTTTCAGTTTTCATGTGGGGTTGGGATATCACTTTATCACTATTTCTCATAACACCCACTGTTTTGGCCCTTATTTCTTGTAACTGTTAGTGAAGTATACTACTGTTTTTTTTTGAAGATGTTTGACAATTTCCTATTAACACAGTTACTTGTGTTGAAAATACTTTGTGAACAAAGTGTAAAGGGAAGTAGTAGATATATTTTTGAGACATTCCTTAATAGTTTGGAAAATGCTAGAGGTAGTCTTACAAATCAAACTGCTAGATGTTCACATCCTTGGTGACCAACTCAAGTTGACTCATATGTACAGCACCTGCTGAAAAACACTTGCCACAAATTGGATCTCCTATACAGAGTTTCTAACTTTGTTACTGCACATTCTCAAAGAACAACTGCTAAGTCGTATATTTTATCAAGTTTACTCTCTCTCTCTTCTGTCCAGACAAACATTAACATACAGTCAATTTGAAAATCAGAACAATGCTACAACTTCTTCTTTCGGCTGCTCCCATTAGGGGTTGCCACAGCCAGTCATCTTGTTTCCATTTCTTCCAGTCCTCTGCATCTTGCTGTGTCACACCATCTAACTGCATGTCCTCTCTCACCACATCCATAAACCTTCTCTTATGCCTTCCTCTTTTCCTCTTGCCTGGCAACTCCATCTTTAGCATCCTTCTCCCAATGTACCCAGCATCACTTCTCTGCACATGTCCATACCAATGCAGTCTCACTTATCTGGCTTTGTCTCCAAACTGTCCAACCTGTGCTGACCTTCTGAGGTACTTATTCCTAATCCTGTCCATCCTTGTCACACCCAATGCAAATTTTAACATCTTTAACTCTGCCACCTCCGGCTCAGCCACCTGTCTTTTCGTCAGAACCACAGTCTCCAACCGATATAACATAGCTGGACTCACTACCATTGTGTTAAACCTTCCTTTTCACTATTGCTGCTACCCACCTATCACAAACCACTCCTGACACTTTTCTCCACCCACACCAGCCTACCTGCACACTCTTCTTCACCTCTATTCACACTCCCCATTACTCTGAACTGTTGATCCCAAGGATTTAAACACATCCACCTTAGCCGGCTCTACTCCCTGCATCCACATCATTCTTCTGTCCTCCCTCTCATTTACACACACACATTCTATCTTGGTCCTACTGACCTTCATTCTTCTCCTCTGTAGAGCATATCTCCATCTCTCCAGGGTCTCCTCAACCTGCTCCCTGCTCTCACTACAGATCACAATGCCATCCCCAAACATCATAGTCTATGGAGAACAGTGCTACAATAACATTGACAAATTTGCTACCAAGTTGCCAAACTTAACTTGCCACAAAAAAATAAATTGGCTTGAATTCTCAAAAAAAACCCAGCTTTGCACAGTTAAAAATTGTGCATAGAACACACTTTTTTCCAGGCAAATGTCCCTTGCTGTTTCCCCTACTAAAATTGTACATCCCGTCTAGACCACTACACTCATCAGGCACAGTTGGCGACTCCCCATATTCAACCTATGAAGCTAAAGTATAGATCTCCATCCCCACTACTGTCAAGCATCATCTCCTCCAACTCATCGTCCTCCCCAGTGGCTTCATAAAAGAAACTAAAGCACTAAGCATTTAATTCCTGTCACTGTTCTTGTTACAGCTGTTCTGGCCAACGTCTCCACTACATTTCTAGCTACTACAACTCCTATTAAGTATTACTTCATAAAGTCGGTTTACTACAGTTCCCTTTATTCCATTAACTGCTTTATAATAATCTTGGAACATTAGTAAGTTATCCCTCTTCCAACTCAGAACTGTTTCTTTTCCACATAAACTAAACCTTCTCTTCCATCCTCTTTAAGTTTATTTCCTTCCAATAATTCTTACTGACATTCCACTCTCGCTGTCTTTATACATAAGTGACATTTCTATGCTAACTTAACTCCTTCCATGCCACTGCTTCTCTAAACATGTTAAGTAACCTATACTGTAATATAAATAAATGCATGGTCTCTTTTCTCCTAAGAAGTGTCTCTGTTGGTCATAATTATGCTTTTTCTTCTTTTTTTATTTAAACATTAGGGGTTGTCAGTTTTTATTCTGTTACAAAGTTATCAAATTTTAGTCAGCTTTAATGATATGCATTTTTTCACTTTTTCTCCCTGGCCTCCACTGAAAACGGATCCTTCATAGCCCATCATGTCAATATGCAAACACAAACAATAAATAAAAAATGTGGGTAGCAATCTTACTTTTTCCCTTAAGACTACTATTGATAGATTCCTCATACTTCTAGGAAATGTCTGACTTTCTAATTTCCAAAGAATTGTCACCTTCACTGTTATGCCCAATTATTGACACTACATGATCTTAACCAGCACTGCAAAGCCATCATCCCTGATTTGTGGAGCAGTGAAGGGTCTTTGCTTATCCAAACAGTACTCCTCAGATGACATTCACATACAACGATGTTCTGTGATGGCCACCTCAACATTTCCCTACCCCTTAGGTCAGCACTGATAGCTCATTGCTCACTGCTGTGGCAAATTGTCTCCTAGCCCTTGGTAGAGAACATTATAAGAGCAGATATCTCCACCCCCACCCCAAGGGTGGAGGAGCTGGTGCAGGAGCACTTTCTCTCACTCTCCCTCTAGCTGATTGTCCTGACTACAGATTGCATGAGGTATAGGTAGGGGTAAAACATCAACAGCATGTTTAGTTTGAGGCAGCATTACTTTTGATGTCGGGTAGATATCAATGGTTATGCTGATTTTTTTTTTGTTTTCATACTACGAAGAGCCTGATGGATAGATACATCAAGTAATTTTCTCTCATCCTTGACATTTTTCAGTAAATCAGGTTTCCATTATTTTTATTCCATAAAGCCCTTACTTCCTGCACCATGATACTTTTTTTCAGACATTGGCCAGCTGATGGAAATCCCATCCGAGGATATCAGTCTAGCTATTTCCTACCCTACACTGGAAAATATCAAGATGGCAGAAAATATCAATATGGCAGTGATTGTGCAGTTGCTGATACTTGGTTTGATTGTAAAGATGCCACTTCTTCATACCTAGGTTTTGCATCTACCATGCATTCAGGCCTGATGAAAGATGCAATGATATTTCAATATTTGTCAAGCTCCATGTCATTTCTGGACAGATATCCAGAGACCACAAACTGAACTGCAGCTTATCCTGAATGAAACAATCTTTCACCATATAGCTTGCAACAGGATACCCCCCATGTCATTCTGGCAAACATGTAAGATTCCGAAGTATACTTGCGGAACTACCTATCAACAAAAATTCCTTTGTAATACGTGATTTTAATTAGCCCTCAATAAACTGGAGCACCTATACCTTCAAAGTTAGGTAGCCCAGAGATTCTTAGACTTAACTAAAATTCATTGGAAGAGATAGGTAACAAACCAACTAGAGGATGTAATATTCTTGACCAGGTCCTAATGTTGCCATAATGTGTACTGTCCCACTGGTTTATTCATTCCTGATGAAGACTGGCCGTAAACTTGTAACCTTCTCTTTCCAAGTCTGTAAACCCAAGCAGTCAGTAGCTCTGAATTCAAGGATTTCACATGGTTAGACCTTCTCAAACTCTTTGATGAGCTATCTAAACTATAACATCACCAGAGTTGATATTGACATAGTTGCTGTTTATACAAAGGACCTCTATTTCCACATAGGTAAGTCCCTAGAGTTGGTTGTCCCTATTATAGCCTAATGTAATTGGAAGTGTATGAAAAACTACTGTGGTCCACCAGTTAAATAAACTGTATAACAAGAAAAATAAATGTCTTAAATCACACAACAAATCTACAATTCTTCATATTTAAAATTGCATCAATGGTAGCATTTAGGAACTAAAAACTACTGTCAGAGGTAGTAAGTCAAATCATGAAGCTAAATTATCTTATGAAGCTAAGGATGATAATATGTCCTTCTTTAGTTACACTAGGAAACTAAGAAATAACACCTAACAGTATTCTGAACTTGTCCAAAATGGCACCACTCACTCAGACCCAGTAGAAACAGCAAATATAGTAGCAGACGGATGTAGTGTATATGCTAACCCTGAAACAAGTATCTTAATTTTACAGTTTCTCGAATCCCTTACACCTTCTAATACCACAAAGGAACATTTACTAGAAGTGTCTAAAACCAAACATACTACTACTGTGAGGCCTGGAAAATTACCTGGATGCCTAACAAACAACACCAGATGTAGACTTGTGGAGCCTCTTAAATAAATAGATTTGTCCCTAAAGTATGATGAACTGCAGAAGCGACATCCCTACACAAGGGCAGCTTTACAACTGACCAAGGAAACTATAATTCCATTAGTCTGACTAGTCTGATTTACAAAGTTGTGGAATGGATCATATCTGACCTTGTAAACTATGATGCCAGAAAAGTTATCAGGCTAGATCCATGTCAGTTTGGCTTTGTCAAAGGGAGATCTGCCTACTCAGTGTAGTTAACTTCTTTGAGATACACACAGTCTTTTGACAGTGGTCATTCTGTTCCACAGCTTATTTGTATCTGACTGTAGTGTTTGAGACTGTACTCAATGCTGGCATTGTAAATAACCTTAGTGCCTTAAAAGTAGATCCGTATGTGATGAAGTGGATAGCCAAATGGCTGCTAGAACTCACATAATTAAAGTGGCAAGTAATTCTTCAGAAACCGTGAAGGTAAGTAGTGGTGTACCCCAGATCTAGAGTACTGGGATCGCTCATTTTCAGCATCTGCTTTTCCATTCTGCAGATCAGGAAGCAGTACTGTTGGTAAACTAAGACCTCAGATTATTGCAAACTGAGCATTATTGTCAATTCTGCCTCTGATACTCTCTAACTTTAGGAAGAAGTAACCCAGCTCCCTATTGAAATGTCAGCACTTGAAATGCCGAGCGTCAAGAAGCTTAAAAAAAAAAAAAAAGACTGAAAACCTGTGGAAGAACAAATCTTAAAAACTGCCCCCTCTCATATGGGGGACCCCCGCCCCAAACTTATGTATACCAACTCCAAGATTGCCATACCTTGGAGAAGATGGAATATTCTAAAAAAAATGGCATCTTGGACTTACAAGTCTGATGTTTCTGCCATTCAGTTTCCGCATTTTGAGACTTGCTCTAGTGGATCCTGACATTTCAAATGGTTACCGCCTAACTCTCGTAAATTAATGGAGCACAGAAAATGGGCTGAAATTAAATGCAAACAAGTGCAGTATTGTCATATTTGGTAAGCAGTTTTCTCACCTCAGCTTATAGTATAGTATAGTTAATAACCCACTCCAGAGTGATAATGTAATCATGGATCTTGGAACCTTGGATGATATTTCTGTCTTCTTTGACCACCAAGTAGCAGTAGTCAGAAAATCCTTCTTAGCACAGCTAATATCTAAATGCATATCATCAACATCAAAAGAATCTATCTTCCCTATTTAGGCAGCCCTAATTAGACCAATTATTAAGTACAATGCCCACTTTGGGATGTACCTTTCTAGATACATTAAGTAACTGAAAAAGCCCCAGAAGTTCCTAACAAGAAGATTGCTGGCCTAAAGTCCCTGCACTACATAGAAAGGCTTGAAGTGCTGTCCCTTTACTCAGTTCCTTATAGGTTCTTGTGTGGTGGCTATTTGGGACCCCATTATCCTGGATTTCGTGTATCTTTATAAGTCAAATAGTTCTACTAATGCCAGAACTTAGTGCTAAGTATTCACATTGCCACACCCACAGCATTGTAATTCCACTAAGACTGTAACTTCTTTTGCATTTAGAAGACTGTTACTCTAGTATGGGAGACCTTTTAAAAATATTTTGAATTACTGCTAGTGTCTTTTCTTCTGTAATACATTAGAATAGGCATGTCACATCTCTTTTCTCCATCACCTGTAATGTATTGCTTCTTTTTAATATGTTACGTTTTGGACTTGAACTTTTAACACCCTTACTCATTTTTACTTGTTAAAGTTGTTTAGCTGTATCCTGCAACTTATGATCATTCAGTTATGCTATATGTTCTGTTAAATTTGCAACCCACTGCCTTGGGTCTTTTGCATTTTGTTTTTAATTGCAATGTGGGACTGTTTTCTTGCTATATATATTATATTTTAGTAAATTTCATGTAAGCTGTTACCACTTATGAAGTATTTTTGAGTAAATAGTAAAAAAGTGATATTACCACAGGAATGGAAGGAACGCTACGGAAACTTCCGAGATGACTCCACACGAAATCGAAATGTGCACCCAGAGCCCAAAGAATCCATCTCATCAGACACAAGTACAAGCAGATGTGAGTAGATTAATTGTTTTGAAAATTGAAACCATTAGCATGAAACATGTAAGAAATGTCTCCTCTTACTTTCTTTATGTTTTTTTGCCACAAAGAACTCTTTGGCACGAGTTTAACAAGGTGTACACCATGTATGCCATAGTGTGTACTTTTTAAAAATAATGTATTTCATTTTTATAATGAGCTGTGATAGGATTTTAAGGATGCCATGTGTATCAAGGTTTATGGTTAAATATTTTTCTGGATGACTTTAGGGGAATTGATGGGGGGGGGGGTTACAATTGTGTGAAGAGGCCACATTCTGGAAATTGGCATACAAATCAAAAAATTATAGCTATGCTCCTGATCTATACTGTTTCTACTTATAATTATGCATGATGTATTAACATTATGGGACACCAGCACAGGCTTTCATGTGTTTTGATTTCATTTTTGATTTAATGTATTGCGTTCCACTTATTCTGGAATAAGGATGTCAGCTGACAGTGCAGTCCTTCTGACTTATAGACACTAAGTAAGTTTGTGAGTGACTTTTTTCAGGGGAATCTCAGTAAGCTGATCATACATTTTGAACACCATCCACCAGGGCAGTGTCATTGCATGACTGAATTTGTCAGTCCTATTTTTATAGTTAAGTATACATCAGTAATGTCACGTTGTTGAGGATACCTTATCAGGCACTTTTAATCTTGCATATTTACAGCACTTCAGACCTATCTGTAAATGAAGATTCTGTGGTAGACTTTCCATTCATATTGGTTGCAGTCATCCCTGTCTCCCAGATTTCCTTCTCATCACAGGTTCTTTGCCAGCTGTTTATGGTATGGTGCAGTTTTCTTCCATATCTGGCAGTTACTTCTTCCTTTCCATCTGCTAAGCCAGATGCAGATTCGGCAGATGCTGGGTACTTCTCTGTCCACTCACTGCTCAGGAGTCCTGTAGTTTGACTGAACAGGGATGAATATCTGTCATTCAGAGCCAATTCTATACACTCCACACTGTGTAGAAGTTCATGCTACTAATAAAGCTGGATAGTCATTCTTTGTGGTAATCTAAGCAGACAGAAAGGAAAAGTTCCTGCTTTCTCTGCAAGCTAGATCTTTGGATCTAGGATAGGGTGCTGCTTTGCCACATGTACTTAGTGACAGTCTACACCATAAGAGAAAAAAATATATTTTTGACTGTCTAAGCCAGTGCGTAAAATTTCCTTTTCATATCAGGATTCATTGGCCATGTGTGTCATTCATGTATTCATCTTCTGTAACAAGAAGTATATTTATCCACCATCAAGAACCTTCCTCAATGAATTCCTTGCTGGGTATTACTTCTGAAGTCAACATTTTTTATCACCAAAATCCTGTGTTTAAGGGTATCTGCATGTTGAACCAACGCATTTCAAGACATGACAGACCAGCTACATTCCTAAAGCATATCAGTTATTTTGTGCTGCTCAGACAGTTTGGATCATAGTCCTTGCTGCAGTTAAAAAATGTCAGATAAGTCATTTTTACATGCATAGGTGTCGCAATGAATACCCTTTAACAGCCTAGACTAAAACCAGCGTTGCTTGCACTGTCTTGGAGGAAGAGCACATAACTGATAACTGCCACTAATAGCACAGACTCAACGCACTCAACAGTGGAGATTAGGAAAAAATATAAAATAATTAAAGATGGCAGAGATTGAAAGATGTTTGAATGAAAACTGATGGGAGGGTCTCTTTATAGTCCAAGACACTGGGATGATAAAAATATAGACCAATACCTCTTCAGAGTAAACCCATTATTGAGCCCCCCCCCCCCACAAAAAAAAGCATTTAGCTAATGACTTCACTCTTTACTATAAGGAGACCAAACAACTTTGGGATGGGTAAGACATTCCCTTAGCTCTTGGGAAGGAATACAACACACTGTGGTCTGGTGATCTGCTTGAGACTGGGGCTGGCCATCTTAATTTTAGTGTCCATTTCCTTGAATCATTCAGTCTTTGCCTGGGAGTACTTCATACTGGTAACTCTTTTCTGGGATTGTCCCTCAAACCTAAAGTGGCTTAACAGGTCCCTCTTGAAGAGGGTCCATCTGGTCATCCCACAATGAGGTAAACCACTCAGGGCCTGGATTTCATGCAGTTTTGTGATGTTTTCTTTGAGCTTCAGAAATGCATATGAGATAACACCGTTAGGAGTTTTGGTCTGAAACTTATGCCAGGCCAAGCATATTTCTGTCACCACACCATGCTGCAGTTTAGTAGCATGCAGTCCACCACAAGTTTCTAATCTCTTAATGCCTGGTTGCCATTGTGTTACTCATTCATCCTTGTGTGAGTTCATACCCTTAAGTGGCTAGGGTCATGGTTCTCTCTTGCCTCTGGCACATGTTAAAAATTCAGAGGATTTTGAAGCTGCTGTCTTAGAGATGGACCAACATAGGGAGGGCTGTCTACTCCACTCATACCTCTCATACTACAAAGTACAACAATAATTGTGGTGCCACTCCTTCTACACAATGCACAGTGCCCAAAATGTTGGACAGAATTTAAATATTGCCCTTTTAGACAGTTGCTAGAATAACAGGTTTTGTATTAGCATGCATTTTCAGAACCATATTGTCTGAATCTGAAATATTTATTTTGTGACTGCAGTCCTCAGTAATTTACTGCAAACCACAAAATTTATGAGGAACAGGCAAAAAATATAAAGGCAAAAATGTGGATGTTCTGTGAAAATTTTGGACAGTTGAAAAGTATGGCCCCAGCACTTCCCCTTTGGATGACTTCCACTTCTTCTTTGGAGATGTCCTCAGATTGAAGAGTAGCTTAGTCTGACCTTTGGTTCTCTCTTTCCTCTCCCAGAAGCACCTAGTGGAGTTTCAAAGAAAGACATCTAAGGAGATTTCACCCTGACTGTGCCCTGCCAGTCCAACAAAAAGATCGATGTCTCTTACTCTTCTGAGTAGGTAGATTAACAAATGTTGTAAGCATCACAGTGCTAACTCTTTTGTGATCTCTTTGGTGCAACATATGTCTTAGAGACCACAATGTTTTGCTACCTTGTTGCCACTCAAGAGACTCCAGAGCTCTGGGCAGATATGGCAAGAGGGCATATTTATCTGCATACTGCAGCTTATAGAGCTCATGTTTTTCTCCCCAATTCTAGATGTTCGTGATGAAGAAGGTGCTACAATATGCAAGATATCCCAAGAATGGGATTAGGAAGAACCTTTTTGACATTCCATCCATGACCTCTACAGCTGAGATTCCATGTAGCCACTTGTCATTTTTTTAAACAAGAAATATATTTATCGAATTATCACTTATGACTTAGGCAATCATGCATTTATGTAAATTAAAGAAAACCATATTCACGTATTTCAGCTGCAAACATTATACATCTTGTGTAATCTTCTATACAATCGTATAAATTACTCAATTTCTGCCTTCCCTTAAACCTCATTCCTTCTTCACATTATTTTGCATGCATTGTTCCCATCATTCTCATTTTTCTAATTTGTTCCTACCCTTTTCTAAAGATCCCACTTCCGTGTATTTTATTTCTGTTACTATATTCACTACTTCTAGTACAGTTGGTTTAGACTGTAATTTCTATTGCTAGTAACTGGCAGCCACCAGAATTAAATTCAGTAAGGCTGTACTATGTGTAGGCAATTCTGATTCTGCATCACAGCCCAATAAAATAATTTCCTAAGTTATTTTAATTTGCTCGCCCAGTATTTCTGACAGAGTAGTCTGCAGGGAATTTTTAAAGTCTGCCAACTTAATTACACTCTCAAAAATATGTTCCCAGTTACCTCTTTCTTCCCCATCACACCCCATCATTTGCAATCTACCTGAAGAAAAATTCTTTAAAGTCTGCTTGAAGTATAAAAATACCTATGCAAACACTTCTGAGCAAAGATCCTACATTTTCTAGATTTTGTTGCATATTTGGGGAACATACATATGTCCTCCTTATCTTTCTTTGCAAATTGCTTATCTAGTTTCTTCCCAATCCTTTCTAGCCTCCTCTGATTGATTCTTATAGTTGTCATGCGATATTTTAGCTATTCTACTAATTATCCTTTTTTTAGCAGCAGCTTCTGTTCTAAATTCTATTAAAAACTTTACCAGTGCTGGTCTTTCTCTTAGGACCCCACCCCCTATTCCTTTCTGTTTCCCTGAACTCTGATACCAGTTTTTGATAGGGAAGACTGTTTCTAGCCTTTAGTCCAAATGTATTCTTGGCTGCTTCCCATTCCATTACTTTTCTCTCTCTAATTATTTGCTCCCACTACCTTGGTATCTGCTTGTAATGCTAGTGCTTTGGCTGTGCCCATGGTGTGTGTGTCTGTGCAGGTGGACATGGCTAAGAGTTTTTCTTACTCAAAGAAAAGTTTGGGTATAGTATTCTGGATGCCCAGTATTTGTGGGGTATGCTCTTCAACCATTCTGATAAGGACCAGAATGACGACCTTTTGAAAAAGAAGCAAGTCCTCCCCTCTTTGGTGGGCCTTTGATTCCCTGTCTGGGCTGCTTTCTTCCTCCTCCGTATTAGAACTGATAAATGGAAGCGACCTCTTCCATGTCCGAGGAAGGTCCTCAGACATTACATGGACATTGCTGCGTCTGGTTCTAGCAAAGCTGCCCATGTTTTCAAATAGTTTAGCAGGCCTGCAGCAGTCCTAACTACAGTTGTGGACTGCCCATATAGTTACTTGTTGTGTTTTGTTTTATTTTATTTCCATTTGTTGTTTGGGATATTCTGACTGGACTAAGAACCCCTTTTCAGCAGAGTCCTGGGGAGAAAAGCTCCTTGAGCAATTTACTTGCAGAGTTTACTATGCTAGGTTGATAGAGTCCCTAGGCAGTACAGTTGCATATACAGAGGCAATACAATTTACATACACATAATTTACATTTGTAGACTCCACAGCCAATACATTTTACCTACACATAGACATTGAAATACGTATTTTTCATGTAGAATCAGTGTTTTCACATTCATAAGCATAGTAGGTTTCAGTATGAACATTTTTTTTTTTTACACTTATGCAGTGGAGTGGTGTGAGATGTATAGGGTATAACAAGTTTGGAAAAGGGGAGGATAGGAAAATGTTATGTATTGGACTTGATAACATACCCATCTCCCTGCTGAACAACACTGAAGAAGGGCTGCTGGACCCACTGCTGTAGCTATTTAGCTTGAGCATAGCCAGTGGCTTTATCTTTGTGGTATGGATCACAGCAGTTATAATGTCATTTTGCAAGGGTAGCCCCACCACAGACCCCAGAAACTACAGATATCTTACCTGACAAGTCTTATCTACAAGGCCATGAAACAAGTCATAATTGATTGACCTGCAACAGTTTGGATTTGTTAAGGATACAGCCTATCCAATGAATCTGGTAACTTTCTTTGAGAAAGTAACACAAGTCATGGACAGCAGTCAGTGTCCATACAGCTTGTCTTCACATAGCAAAAGCATTTGATAACATCACTTACTAACATAATTAACAAGTTAAAGAACAAAGAAAGTACTCCAGTGCCCCAAAAGGAAGAATAGTCTGTGTAGATCAAATAGCTTAAAATTAAACCAAAGGCTAAGTGCTTTTGTCCTCCACAAAAAATACAGGCTTTCATCAAGAACCTAAAACCTACTAATTCAAATCACATTTAAATACCCAGTCACATGTTGCACATACCTGTGAGTAACTAACGTCATGCACCTAGATATCACACAAAGTATTAAAACTACAGAATGTACATAAAGCATACAGATTCATATCTTTACATAAAGTTATGTGTCAGTTTGAAGCCTCCTGAAATAATCAGAAAATACATTAAGGTAGACCTATAACTTCGTGACCTCATCTTTAATGCACTATTAATGCTTACACCTTCATTAAGTCCAGGCATCTTTGTAGCCTCAGTTCTAAACTGCCATTGCATTTCTTTGTATCCCAAGAGAAGGGTCTTCCAATCATGCCCCCTGCACTAGGATTTCTACCTTTTCCAAAATGGAAAACAGTCAAAAAAAAGATGCATTTAACTAGGAATACAAAGTAGTTACAGGTCTACCTTGATGTATTTTCTGATTATTTTAGGATGTTTCATATTACCATATAATTTTTATGTAAATATTTGGATCTGGATGTTTTATGTGCCTTCTGTAGTTTAATATTTTATGCAAAAACTAGGTGTGTAACATTGGTTACACAAAGGTACGTGCAGCATGTGATGGGGTATTTAAATGGGATTTGAATGAGTAGTTTTTAAGTTCTGATGAAACCGTGTATTTTTGTGGAGGACGAAAGCACTTAACCATTGGTTTAATTTAAGCTATTTGGTTTACACTAACTGTTCTTCCCTCTGGGGTTTTGGAGTGCATTCTTGGTTCTTTGGATTTAGTGTTTTGTTCACTATGCTGGTAGAATTCATTGCATATGGTTAATATTTAACAATCTAAATGTGCTCCAAAGTGATTCCTGTGTAGCTAGGTAGACAGCAAATTAACTGAAGGGACAGATTCCACAGAATGACAGTGGCTGCTGGATCCTGAGAGCATGAATGGTAACCAGTGAGATCTTTCAAGGATCCATACTAGGACCTCTACTTTTTAGCGTGTGCTTCTCCAATCTCCAAATCAAAAATGGAGATCTCTTTTTAACCAATTTTGTGGATGACTGTAAACTGGGGACTTGGGAACGTGGACAGATAATACCCTTTCTTTAATCATCATGCTGTAACAGTTGTTAGGAGGGATCAGCATAATTGTGAAGGTCTTTACCTTACAAGTAGAGGGTACAGGATTTGATTCTGACTTAGGAGCTTCAGCTTGTAATAGTCTGCAGACTGATAGCCTAGTATTTACCTATGAACCTATGTGGTGCACTGATCACAAAGGGAATCTCTTCTAGATCCTGAAAGACCCTTCTGTATTCTGTACTGATCAGGCCTGTCACAGAGTACAGTGCCCCTTTTGGGATATATTTTACTAGATATATTAGGCAGTAGGGGAAACTCCAGATGTGCCTAACAAAAAAAAAGATAGTGAGACTAAAAGACATGAGGCACCAGGAGAGGCTGTAGGCTCTATTCCTGTAATCCATGTCCTATAGACTCCCTGGAGATAATCTGTTCCTTGCTTTTGCAGACTTTAGGGATACAGGAGTCCAAAACTTCTTATTTCTCTACAAATCAGTCTATCAACACTAGTACCAGAGATCTGAACCTGCTTCAGCAAATAAAACAAATCACAGTGAAGAGAGAGATTCGTCATTTAAAACTACCTCTTCTGTGTGAAAAACTTCCACTCCAGATTAAGCCATGTAACACACTATCTTTGTTTAAAAAGAGTTAGTTTCATGGGTAGTCAAAAATGAATCTGTGGCATGACTGACCCATAACTCCTTGACAAAGTGAGGTAACATCTGAGGGTGAGTACCAACAAGGCATAAATTGCCACATGGCCCATTTGACTTATATTTTCTATGATTTCTGTTCTACAAAGGAAAGGTACAATATAGACAGTTTAAGTTCACGGAGTAGAAAAGTGTGTAGAGGAATAATTCATTGGTTTGTTACATTTTATGTGAGATGTTGTTTGTAGATACTAAGATGAAAAGGTACAGAAGAGCTGGTTTAGTTTCATGGAGTAGAAAAGAGTATAGAAGAATAATAAAGCATTTATTTTATTTATTTATTTATTTATTTTTTTAAGTATTACATGAGCAATTGTTCGTAGATATTAACTAGTGTTTTAGTTTTAGCAGAAACTACTTTAGGTTTAAAGTAGTGTTTTAGTTTTAGCAGAAATACCTGACAAAGAGGATTACCAGCCTCAAACAGATGCCCTATGCAGACAGTCTCAAAAAAACTCCAGCTTTACTCCGTCGCATATCGCCTACTCAGAGGTGATCTCTGCCTAACATACAAAGCTATGTCAAACCCAGAGCTGTTGGACATGCTCCACTTAAAGAAATCCCAATTCCTCCAAGCTACACGCTCTAGGGACCTAAACCTTGTCACCACAATAAACAGAACATGCCAGAGAGATAGATTCCTGTCCCAGAGACTTCCCATACTCTGGAATAAACTACCTGTCTATATCAAACAAAGCTCCTCATTAGCACTCTTCAAGAAAAATCTTGATGATTGGATGGGAAATAGGAAATTTACCCTGGGGATCACCTCTGTGGCTCTGCTCGAGTGGCAGAGGAAAATAATTTTCTTGGGTGGCAAAAGCCAGGGTACCCTTTTGTCTGGGCTTGTATAGGCCCCAGGGCTGATAGCCTAGTACCTACCTGTGAACATCTGGGGAGACTGATTTCCAAGCTTTAGCAATGTATACTAAGGAAAGTGAGTCTCCATGTTGGTTGTTAAATTTTAAGACAGAGACAGTTTGATTTAGGTTTTGAAATCTAAAATTTCTAGGTAGTTCACTCTGTCATTCAGGAACCATCACAAGGAGCCAGTGGGGTTTAGATGGTATAGTATTCCTCCAGAAATGACTTAATTGGCATTCCACGCTGTGTTAATAGAACTCTTGACTCTGCTGCTGAAAGAGGCTTTAGAGGTTATCCCAGTATGAGAAGAGGACCATGAGTCTTATTCTTGAATTTCCCTAGTCTTAAAGAGAACCGCTGCAATCTGGCCCATTGTGGACCTCGGTGATTTCAGGCTCCACATGTGTTATACCCAGTTCAAGACAATCACCATTCAGAGTTTATATCCTTATTCCCATGGGAGCTTGGACAAAATGATGTCATTAGACAAGATGAGTGCCTTCTGTCACATCCTTTTTTGAGGTCTGTACATGAGACTCCTCCAGTTCACTGTGGATGAGCATAACTTCCATTGCAAAGTTTTGTCTTTTGGTCTTCACTCAGTGCTCTGAGTCATCATCAGGATATTGGCCATAGTGGCTGAAACCTTGTATGAGATGGGTCTTCCAGTGTTCCTCTACCCAGATTAAGTTGGTTTTGATAACCCTATCCAGGGACTTTTTGGAGGTTGACTTCCTGTGAACACTCCTATGGATGCAGCCCTTGGAGTCACCATGCAGTGGAAGAAGTAATTCCTGACCCCTAGCTCAAAGAAAGTCAATCATCTTGGAGTATTTGGACACTTTCCTATGTCACTTGTTGCTGTCACTGAAAGATGGCTAAACACAGGGTCTATAGTCTGTCTTTTGCACCTTTTGGACTAAATGGTCAACGTACTCTTTGCAGTGCCCTGTCCACATCTGATAATGCTGTTAGTGAAGTAGACTGCAGTGTGGCAGTAGCTTCAATGGCAACTTGTGGTTATGAAGTTGAATTTGGTGTCAGACCCTGGTGTGGTGGATGGTTCCTATCAGTCTAGTAATGGAGATTTCCTTCCTGCAACTGAGCCCCATTTCAAGTCTTGATGATGGACACTTTGCTGACAGAGTGGGAAGGCCATATTAGCTCCCACAATGTACAGAGAGTTTTGTCCCCCTGGAATTAGAGTTCCACATGAGCCAGTTAGAGGTTAGAACAATATTTTCTATCCCTGTATGCCTTGGAAAAGCTGTTACTTCCAGAGCCTCTGTTCTTTGGTCTGACAACTAGTCTGTCATATGGTATCCAGACAAGCAAAGGGGCACAAAGTTACATCTCCTTTGCAGGGAAGTGACACTTGCTTAACATTAGGCCTGAGACAGGGGTATCCATTGCATGCTGGTTTAAATCTCCAGAGGAAGGAAATGAGCTGGCTGGTCCTTTCTCTCTTCTCACCAAATCCATAGACAGCCTCAGTAAGCAATTTACCCTCAAATGTCTGTTATTTGGTTATACTCATATCAGTTCTTAAACTCTTTCAATACCTGTTTTCTTCATTCATGAAACTTGCTGAGAAGTTATGTATTCCTAATGGTAGCTCTGATATCTGTAGCACCAGTATTTCCTTCTTACGCAATTAGCCCTACTTGCCATATACCACAACACCAGCCACCATTACTGCACCTAACAGTTCTCCTGTTACTCACTGCAAGTACTACTGTCTAGCAAGTTGATGAGGCATTTGCCCACCTTTTTTTGTGTTGTCTCCCTCTCTCCAGCAGTTTGTACAGAGCCGTGTCACTTTTCATATGAAAGTTTGCATGTGTCACTTGTCTTGTCTGACAATTTTAAGTGTATACATAATACTCCGGTGGACAGATATGAGAAAAGTTAACTTATGGATATACACCTTTCTCTCCCAGCATTCAGTTTAGCCAGAACTTTTACAGTGGTGTTACCCCCTTCCTTTCAGTCTGTATGCTACTTTGGAAAAGTACCCCTTCCCCTGAGAGGGGCAGAAGTCATGCAAACTATGTGGAAGGGAGGCTTGCTAAGTCTTATAGATGATATGCTCCTATTGACATCTTACTTAAGATTATGAGGCAAGGCTGTTTGCGATAGTAGAGCAGATTAACCCCTAGCATGTGCAGAAGCAAACCCCACCAATGCCTGTCCACCCCCCTTGCCCTGTTACAATATGTAAACACCTGCCTCTACATGTCTAGATCTGAAGGTTGTACTGTATTGTATAAACTGCATAATGAAATTTATCATATTGAAATGTAAAGTAACACACATTCTTTTAAAAGCAAATGATAATGCACTCCTACGCAGTGTCAGACACAGCATTGAAATGCCCACACTGAATATTAACTTCTAAAGCATTACCCATTTATTTAAGAACATTGTGAAAATAACCGCACTGTATATTAATTTCTAAGGCCTTACCCATTTTTTTAAAAACATGATGACAAGCAGCGTCAGTGTCAGGTCTACAACGCACATACCTTTCTTATAGCAACACACACAACCTTTTGTAAAACTACACAGAGTTTTATAAAGCTTTTTAAAATTTTAAGACAGGATAGCAAAGTGTGGTTACTCATTATTTGCTGTGTTGTGGTCCATGTTTGTCTTCCTTGAGCGATGTATATCTTTTGCATTTCTGTCTCCAGGAAATCAAGGATGTAGTCTAGTCTTGTGCCAGTGCTTTTTTATTAACCTGAGACCACATCACCTTTACTACATTAGTCTTTACATCTGTCAGTGGCTTGCTGTGGTAACAGTAAGCTGAATATAATTCATGCCAGATAGCATTCTTAAAGGAAAATAGTCTGCCCAGTCATCCAAAACAGTAGTAGCCGCTGGCCCTGGAAAGGCATGAGTAGTAATTATCAAAACAATTGTATCTACGTCACGTCTTGAAATAGATGTACGGTATCCACATTTTAATGTGTTGTCATGTATCCTAAAAACCCATCTGTCAGCCATGCATGCCTTCCTGTTTGATTGTACTTTGCCTTTACAGAAACATTTTCATGTATCTTGACAATTCTCTGAGGATGTC
>NC_056725.1:1888147565-1888180065 GCF_019279795.1 Protopterus annectens
AT
Organism: Protopterus annectens; assembly: GCF_019279795.1. Classification (NCBI taxonomy): domain Eukaryota; kingdom Metazoa; phylum Chordata; order Ceratodontiformes; family Protopteridae; genus Protopterus; species Protopterus annectens. The sequence continues at coordinate 1,888,147,568 of NC_056725.1, forward strand.
TAGCACCGCATTCTCAAGTGCACAGCTTTTGTTATACACTTTTTTTATGTTTCCCCTTTTAATCAAACACCGAGTTTCTATTCAGCTTGGCAACTCATCCATCAATCCATGGATCCTAAAATGTGATTGGACTGTGAGGATCAGTTCTTTGTCATTGGATTCTCACAGTCAAATTGTGTACAGGAGCCACTCTTCCAGGTTTGGACTGGCAGTTAAAGACTGCACAATAAGTCTGTGGTAGTGCAGTTCTCCTTTATCTTCTGCAAGCTAATTTTACTGTTGCTGCTTTTGCTATTAGAGGATTTATGGAAGTGGAGAAGCAAACTGAAGTAAATAATTTAATTTAAAGCATATGTGTGTGTGTGTGTGTGTGTGTGTGTGTGTGTGTGTGTGTGTGTGTGTGTGTGTGACTGATCTCTCTCTCTCTTTATTCTGAAGTACAACAGACAGTCCATCCATCCGTCTGTCCATCCATCCATCCATCCACAAGCCTTTTCCCATTTTTTCACATAATTCCAGCCCTCGACTTTAGCGACAGCATTCAACTGTCCCTAATTTTGTAGAATGACCCTCATGTTGCCTTATATTTTGGGTCTGCTTCTAGTAAAATGTGTGTTTTCTGGCAAATCAGTAAGAGTTCACAGTTACAAAATAATTGCAAATACTTGTGTCTCAGACTTCATATCCTTCAGAAAATTTCTGCTAAGCTATTATGTTAGCACATAAGTGAAATTTTTAAAAGTCTGTCCCTGCTTTTTTTGGCTTATAATCCCTATTAATTTTTAGCTTTGTCCATGCTTCTTGAAAAGAGGTTGGGGAGTGCAAGGGCTTGCACTGTATGGTTCTAAAAATAACGAGCTAAAATATATTTTGGTCAGTTATGTATTTAGTCATTCATTTGCTCACAAGCAGATATTTGAGCTGCACATAGTCCACCTCCATTTGCTTCTTGCCTTATGTGATGCTGATCTAGTCACTTATCCAAACAGTGAGTCACCCTTGAAAAGGGACATGATTCCAGTGGGCTTACCCCATTAACAAATTGATAAAATAATGCAAAAAAAAAAAAAAAAAACATTTTATACAGTACAGACTTTGGGATATATCCAAATTAAATAAAATCTGAAACTTTATGACATTGTTCTGACACTGGAAATGAGTTTGCACAAGCAGATTTTTAAGTAAATACAATATTAAGTGCTATCTCTCAACATTTCTACAAATCATAACTTGAAACAGAAAAAAAGTGAAGTTGATTTTGGTACCCTTATCACATGACCCAAAATGTCGCTATGTCAGTGCTTTTCCATAGGTAGGTACTAGGCTATCTACCCAAAGGCATTTATAAGCCTAGCCAGAATGTGTTGGCTTTCGCCGCCCCCTTAGATTAGTTCACTGTGCCTCTGTCCAGCAGAACCATTGAAGTGATCCAGCGAAGCAGATACTACTGGGTTAAGACTGGTGTAGAGGAAACCGCTAAATGTTTAGGGAAATGTTACATTATTTTGCTTACTGATATATATATATATATATATATATATATATATATATATATATATATACACACACACATATATTCATGCTCTTTTATTATTAAATATATTAAACTTTTCATTGTGGCTGGTTCTTTTTAGAAAATATTTTTGAGACTATTTGCATATATTCATTTGATGATAACTGTGGCCACTCTTGAAGCCTTGCTGTTTGGTCAACATTATTATTTGTATTAATATTAAATTTACTCAGTATAATTGGGTACCCTTGCAAGAGCTGTAGTGCCTGGTGGCAGTGATAACTACCTTATAGTCTGGGCAGAAAAGGCCATAGCTATTAAACCTGTGCCAGCCTTTCCCAGGTGTGTGTGTGTGTGTGTGTCATAAACCTGTGCCAGCCTTTCCCAGGTGTGTGTGTGTGTGTGTGTGTGTGTGTGTGTGTGTGTGCGCGTGTGTGTCAGCTACTTGGAGCAAGGGCACGAAAAACTGGTTTCACAGAGAAAGTGGTGGAGGACTTGGCTTGGGCACTCGACTGAGGACTTAACTCTGAAGCTGTGCCATTGGGGAGTCTTATTGGGGATCTGGAGAGAGACCGATGTAGTGAAATCCAGACCCTGGGATGACTGTGTTCCCTGTGTGCTCTTAAGGGGAATTTTGCTTGATGCAGAGAGGTCTGCATCTGGAAATAATGATGTATCCATTTATATTCCAAGTGAACATCCCTCTCCAGTGTCAGTGGTGAGGATTCAGGCTTCTTGATTACTGGCCCAGAATGGGGACGTCACAACTTCCATACCTCCAGTCCAGCTGTATAATGAGATTTTGATACAAGAATGTCCTCCCTGAGGTTGAGTGACATTTAAAGACATGCAGGTAGGTGCGTGTGTTGTGCCTTCTTTGAAGGTTGGGCATCGGGCTGGCACCTTGGCACCATACAAATCCACTGCCAATCATTAGTGGACTGGAATTCCGCTGTGGTGACCCCTAATCGGGAAAAGCCGACTGACATTAGTATAGTAGGGGGACTTGTATTCATACCTCTGCTCCAGACTTCACCTAATCTGCTCAGAGGTGTGCACAGAAGACTGCTATAGCTTAGTTTGGAGCTGGGGATAGTTTGGACACTAGTTCTTTGATTTTACTAACTTTCAGACATCAGAGGTTTGTTGAGAAGGTTGCTAGAGCTTGTTTGGAGGTGGTGTACTGTCTATCAGCAACATGCTAGACTACATTAGTGTAACCAGTATTTTTTTCACTTTATTCACATTCAGAAGTTTGATTTATATAGGACAAATAGCTTGTCTTTGGTTACAGGGATAAGGAGGCAAAAGTGCATATGTGTCTGACAGCACCAAGTTTAAATATGCTACTACGGCATTTTGTTTGTTAACTTTTAATCCAGTGTGACATCAGGAGGGTACACAGATGATGTTTCTTTTTTTTTTTTTTTTTGAGGGCAGGGGTGAGACAGCATGCAGTGTTTATGTATGACAGCAACATCTTGAAATGCATGCTTGTGGTCATTTTGTTCTTCCTTGAAAGAAAATAAGGCTGAATTTCGTTCTTTAGATACAAGTTTTGAACACACAATCATTGGACCAAAAGGTTGGTAAAATGATCTAAAATGCACATCAGATTATCTAGAATCTTCCACCTTAATCATTCCTTCAATGCAGTCTTGCCAGTCTTACCTTACCTCTCAACTGTACAGATTTTCATAGAATGTCCAGATTTTTGCCTCATATTTTTGGTCGTTGCCTCATAAAAACTGTGTCTTTTTGACAAATCACTGGGATGATCTAAGGACTGAAGTCAATAAATAATGACATGCATTTGAGTTTCAGACTTCATAACATTCAGAAAATTTATTTTAACACAAATACTGTTATTCTAGCAACTTTCTAAGTTTATAAGAGCAATATTTAAAATGTGCCCCTATTTTTGAGCCTTTGCCCCCCCATTTTGTAAGGCTTAAAACAAGGTATTAAAATACAAGGAAGTTTTCCCTGATGTTTTGTGTGCGTGGGGGGGGGGGGGGGGGGGTTGAAATGAAGATAAGCAAGAATTATCACCAGGGGCCAAAACTTATTTTTGCTTTAGCGACAGCATTCAACTGTTCCTGATTTTGTAAAATGGCCCTCATTGTTGCCTTATATTTTGGGTCTGCTTCTATTAAAATGTGTGTTTTCCGCCAAATCAGTAAAAGTTCATAGTTACAATATAATTGCAAATATTTGTGTCTCAGACTTTATATCCTTCAGAAAATTAACCTATTATGTCAGCATATAAGTGAAATATTTAAAAGTGTGTCCCTGCTTTTTTGGCTTATAATCCCCATTTTTTTGTATTCTGAAGTCTGTTTACGCCTTTAATGGCTGTATGTAATTTACTTGTATTCTGCCGCTCAGTGCTCACAGTTAAATATGTGCATTTCTAATTGTGGAGAAAAAGAAAAGGAAGCGAGGAGATGAGTATACCAAGAAGCGGGGTTATGTGGTACTTAATGACCAGTGATGACCACTATGTTTTGTCACTGACAGCATCTGTTTTTGTTCTGGATCCGCCAACGATCATCCCGTTAACTGTGAAAGGCAAGTGAGAAAAAAATGCATCGGCCAATATTCTTTTCCTTGCTATTGTTATTTTCGAACAACCAACCCATTCGGTCCGATGGCAAAGTGAAGAGCTATACACCTTTGTGCAATGCGATTGTTGCGCTGAACCAGGGATACCCACTACGATAAAGCTCCCAAAACTACCGGCAGCAAATCTCTATATAGAATGAACGTCAGCACGCGAAGCTGCCAGCGGTTCCAGGCGGCGATCGGGCTAAGGTTTCCACTAACCAATAGCACGACAGCTGGGGTGGCAACGGTCCCCATGGTTACATGGCGCTTGTAGGACTTGTTTGCTTGCTTGTTGCGTGTCCGAAGGTAAAATCGTAGTATTCTTGTTCTGTAGGTACCGTCTTCAACTAAAACAACTATAAACAGGAAACTAGTTGGACCTTCCAGACTGCGTGAGTACTGTGCTGTCAATTCTTAATTTTTGTAGTTCCACGCAGTAAGGAACTTCGCTGAATGTTTAATTGGGAAAAGTCAGAGTTTGCGGGGCTTTTTGTTGGATACTGAACCATGAAGTCTTCCCCAGATGCGTATTTAACTTTTCTGCAGTTTTGGCTTTATGTGCTTCTGGTGTATATTCTTACTAATTTTAATAAATAAATCAGTTTTATTTATTTTTGTTAATATGTCAAAATAATGCATATTTTACTGTAACAATCTGTTGGAATTGAAGCGCATACATCGTATTACTTTTGCAGGTTCAGAACTAGAGCACTAGGATCAGAGGTAGAAGTTGCAAACAAGAAAATAATCAGTTTTTATTTTTGGATACGTGCAGACTGTAGGTAATTTAAACAAATGCGACACAAAGCTGGTTTTATACTGCCATGGGCCTCTTTGCATAGTGCTAATCAACGCAAAAGGCCATTCCTGTTTTCCATCCTGACTGAGACTTCGTACAAGTATCAACTAACAGCCTTATGCATATTAACACTGTTGCTAGTTGTGAAGACACTCCCGCTATGCCATATGCAGAATTTTGTTATTATGGTTGCAGTGGAGTATTTGGAGCCCACAAACATTATGACCCCCCCCCCCCCCAGTGCAGATATTTGCTTTACTTGTATGTAAATGCAGCCATTGTGAGGTGCAGCAGGAATGTACATTTAACAGGCTGCCCTATTGCTCCGGAAAAAAAATAGTACCTGAAAATCATACCTATCAACTTTCTTTGCTCAAGAACCATAGATAAAGTCAATAATATGAAGGCAAAAGACCAGAAATCAGGCATAGTTTCTAAATATAACCCTAGTTCACTTAAAGAGCAAGAGGTTTTCCTTCAACATACATTTCCCTAACAATAAGTATGAAAGTATGATGACTGGTTTCATTAACTGACCCAAATCTTAAATGGTTTACCAGAAAATCGTATAGTCTTGAGAGGCACAGCAAAATTATGAACAGTTGAGAGGCATGGGGAATATGTTTTGAAAAATGGTAACAAAAAAAGTATGCATTTTGTGCTTGACATTCATTTTGTTGCCTAAAATAGAATACAGGTGTAGATTAAATATCCATACTGCGATCAGAAGTGTTTTGAATATTTGGTTTATGAATGTTGTAATAGAACTACAAGACTGTCATAGCAATGAGTATTTTGTGTCCTTGGAAAAAGTGGATTCAGTCATATGTGTTTTATGGTTTGGTTGCTAGTGGTGGATATATCTTCATAATCTTAATACAGTTTAAACTTTTTTTATGTATCCACCCCAGTCACCAGCAACATAAAGCTGTGGAATAAAATCCAGTTTTGCCACAGCACCATGACAAAAAATTGCTATGAGCTCTTTTGCTTTTTCCTGGTTAAGACCAGTCCTTCACTATACTTGTCATTGTAAATTATTTTTAGATACTTGAGAGGCATGAGGAGATATTTTACACTTTTTACCTGGATAATATATGTACTCTTTATATTCATTTTCAGAGTATTATTTAAACTATTCTATGATGAAAAGTTTTATTTTCCCAGAGTTTCACTTGAAATATTAAATAATAATGTAAACCAAACCTCCGGTTGCTAAAGTAAAATAATTATGTTCTTATGTAATGACTTCTTTACTTATCAACTTGCTTTAAATAGAAGCAGTGTTGTTAGCCCGTGTTTTTAAATTGTGGATTAAGGTCCTGCAACAAAAGATAGCAGCATTAAAATAAACAGTAGATAACTTTTTTTATTATCATTAAGATAATTAGTACTTTGTTACCAGTTACATGGTTCACGAACACCATATGTGTGTTTATATTTCTACCCCACGTACTCATGCAAACACTTCTTAAAACTATCCATATTTTACTATTTTTGATTCACAGATCATTTATTTCATTCTTTTTTATCCTGTTATAAAGATAGTTTTCTGTCTTTAAACCAAAAACTTGGAAAATACAGCAACTGCAAAATCTTGACAAAGGACTACACCAAAGCAAAGAAAGCATGGACACTGATATTAGCACTTTCATTCACTTTATTCCTGTGAACTTCTTCCAGAAAAGCAAAACCCATCCGAACCTTCACTTAAATATAAAATTCACGTCCCATGATGCCATTAATTAAAACTCCATTCATTTCAAAAAGTGTACTTAAAACAATAATGAATGCACAGTTAATAAATACTTATTTTGCAAATAGTAAAAACATCATATATTTACACAAAAATAATCAAACTGTTTGGATTGCAAAAAACATTTGATAGTAATAGTGTCATTTAAATCTGGCTCATGATCTGCACCTAGGTAAATTTGCCACAGAGATTCTTTACACTCCAGCATTAACTTGTAATCACCTGAGAATGAATTATAACTAACACTGTCTATAACAAAAAAGGAGAATTTTTTAAAAATCACCACATACATTCATATGCCTAGCCAGAGCATTAGTCAATTCTTTCTTCTTCAAGGCTAGGAGGTGTTCATAAATTCTACTTTTAAGACATCTAGTTGTCTTGCCAATATAAAAACTGGGGCAAGAGAGACACTGTGCAACATACACTACCATTTCACAGTTACAACTATAATGTTTGGACCAAAAAGTTTTATTAATGTGTCTAAAGTGAACTGAAGATGAATTACTAATGTACCTACACTATCTGCAATTATTGCAGGAAAAGGTACCCTTAGTTTGAATAAGACCTGTACTAATACTAGTATCACTGTTTGCTCCTTGTTCCAAAAGACATTTAATATTCATGTTTTTTGGTTGCATACCAATAATTTTCACCAAGTCAACATTGCCTACAAGTATCTTCCAATTGTCTATTATAATGTTTCTCAAACTCTGCATCTCGTTTGTTATTGGCAATGGAAATGCACATGAAAAGTTGTTATTGTGTGAACTAACAACTTCAAGCCCATCACTTTGTGACATGAATTTTATATTTAAGTGAAGGTTGGGATGGGATTAGGTTTTCTGAAGAAGTTCACAGGAATAAAGTGAATGAAAGCGCTAATATCAGTAGCCGAGTTTTCTGTCTTTGTAACATGTTTTACACACTTAGCTGATTCTAAAAATCATCGCTACATTTCTCTGTTTCTGATTGTTAGTCTTATACTCTTTTGAATAGTCATACTGCAGTGCCCCAGAAAGAAAAAAAAATAAGTGCAATGTAATTCTGATATAATCAAGTACAGTCTATAAAATAAAACAAAATGCCAGTTATCCATGCATTTTCACGACTTTTATTTGCGTAGTAAAATTTATGGATATAGATGGCTGTTTATGGAGCCGCTGTAGAAAATAGATGGAGCACAACTACATGGGATAGGTGGAGCAATACTATTTCTTTATTCTTGTTTATTTGTTTATTTGTTTATTGGCACTGATCAAGACCAAGCATTTTCAAACACAGACCAGGCGAGATAATCTCAATTAACTACATGGTTAAAAGATGACATAGAAGAATGTAATTGTTTTCAGAGTAATAATACTTGGTAACGTGAAGGAGCAATTGTGGAACAGAAGTGTCTGATACTGTGCAGACTTAGTAGCTAAAGTTAAGAGTGTGGAAGTAACTTGAACATAGCCCCTTAAGATGCAGGTGCATGCTATTCATGAACTTTAATTGTATGCTGACTTAGGAATTAGGTCCATTGATGTTATACTATTAGAAACCTTAAACATTTGAAGAAATTAAAAAAAAAGGAATTCTTGTAGGTATGGGTCTACCAAACTGATAAAATCCGCATGGGCAAGGAAATTGATGATTGTCTTGACAGAGTGCTTTTGCTTGGCACAAAAAAGCAAAGGGGTAGCTTTGAAGAACTGGGATTACTTTTAATAAAAGACAAAAGAAGTGCTGAAATTTCTTTTGAAAATTAATCTGGCTGAACTTGGATCCTTGCACGGTCTTTTTTTCATAATAAGAAGTCAGCAGATGTTTGCTTTGCCAATTTGAATATAACATCTGCTAGCAACCTGTTGGAAATGTGTGGTGGAAATCAATGGGAATGGATAGCAAAAAAACCATACTATCTTCTATACTATGTGAAAAGAACAATCCATTTTTCAATGTCTTTTAATCACTTATTTATTTTTGTTGCTACAGTGACTCCACTTTGATTCTGTATCCTATATTTCTAGCATGATGGTCTGGTTGGAGTAATATAGCATGGAATAACATATAAAATAAAAACATTGTTATTGTCTTTTGTTCTCTACTTACACAACACCGGTGTAGCTATGCATGCATTATATTAGTCATCATGTATATATTCATTTTTTATGGTGGCAGCATTTTATATAGCTCAAGGGCACTATACATTCCATCTTCCGTAATATACATCAAATGGAAATGATAGAAGTAAACCAGCAAAGAAATTTTGTATGTTTGTTGTATTATTAGTTATCCAATTAGAGTCTCATAGTTTGAGGAAACCATATAATTGCATAAATAATTACAAACTTTAGGTTATGTACCCTAAAAAAAGACAGTGCTGCAGAATGGAAGTGTGATGTACTACTCATAAATTTCTTGCTATATTCCTGCATTATCATCATCTTCTTTCGGCTGTTCCCATTAGGGGTCGCCACAGCGGATCACCTGTTTCCATTTCTTCCTGTCCTCTGCATCTTGCTCTGTCACACCAACCACCTGCATGTCCTCTCTCACCACATCCATAAACCTTATCTTAGGCCTTCCACTTTTCCTGTTACCTGGTAGCTTCATCCTTAGCATCTTTTTCCCAATGTACTCCACATCCCTTCTCAGCACATGTCCAAACCAATGTAATCTTGTCTCTCTGGCTTTGTCTCCAAACCTTCCAACCTGGGCTGACCCTCTAATATACTTATTCCTAATCCTGTCCACCCTCGTCACACCCAGTGCAAATCTTAATATCTTTAACTCTGCCACATCCAGCTCAAACTCCTGCCTTTTTGTCAATGCCACTGTCTCCAACCCATATAACATAGTTGGTCTCACTACGCTCTTGTAGACCTTTCCTTTCACTCTTACAGGTACTCGTCTGTCACAAATCACTCCTGACACTCTTCTCCACCCACTCCATCCTGCCTGTACTCTCTTCTTCACCTCTCTTCCACACTCACCGTTACTCTGAACTATTGACCCCAAGTATTTAAACTCATCCACCTTCGCCACCTCTACTCCTTGCATCCTCACCATTCCTCTGTCCTCCCTGTCCTTCACACACATATATTCTGTCTTAGTCCTGCTGACCTTCATTCTTCTTCTCTCTAGAGCATATCTCCATCTTTCCAGGGTCTCCTCCACCTGTTCCCTACTCTCACTACAGATCACAATGTCATCTGCAAACATCATAGTCCATGGGGACTCCTGTCTGATCTCGTCTGTCAACCTGTCCATCACCATTGCAAATAAGAAAGGGCTCAGAGCTGATCCTTGATGTAACCCAACCTCCACCTTAAACGCATCAGTCACTCCCACCGCAGACCTCACCGCTGTCACACTACCCTCGTACATATCCTGTACCACTCTTACATACTTCTCTGACACTCCTGACTTCCTCATGCAATACCACAACTCCTCTCTAGCCACCCTGTCATATGCTTTCTCCAAGTCTACAAAAACACAATGCAACTCCTTCTGACATTCTCTGTACTTCTCCATCAACACTCTCAGAGCAGACATCGCATCTGTAGTGCTCTTTCCTGGCATGAAGCCATACTGCTGTTCACTAATCATCACATCCCTTCTTAACCTAGCTTCCACTACTCTTTCCCATAACTTCATGCTGTGACTGATCAATTTAATCCCTCTGTAGTTACTACAGCTCTGCACATCACCCTTATTCTTAAAAATCGGTACCAAAACACTTTTTTTCCATTCCTCAGGCATCCTCTCACTTTCCAAGATTTCATTAAACAATCTGGTTAAAAACTCCACTGCCATTTCACCTAAACACTTCCATACTTCCACAGGTATGTCATCTGGGCCAACAGCCTTTCCATTCTTCATTCTCTTCATAGCTATCCTTACTTCCTCCTTGCTAATCCACTGTACTTCATGATTCACTATCCCTACATCATCCAACCTTCTCTCCCTCTCATTCTCTTCATTCATCAACCCCTCAAAGTACTCTTTCCATCTGCTCAACACACTCTCCTCACTTGTGAGTACGTTTCCCTCATTATCCTTTATCACCTTTACCTGCTGCACATCTTTCCTAGCTCGGTCCCTCTGTCTAGCCAATCGGTTTAGGTCCTTTTCTCCCGCCTTAGTGCCCAACTTTTCATACAACTCTTCATATGCCTTATCCTTAGCCTTCGCCACCTCTCTCTTTGCCATGCACCTCATCTCCTTATACTCCTGTCTACTTTCTTCATCTCTCCGACAATCCCACTTCTTCTTTGCCAACCTCTTTGCCTGTATACTCTTCTGTACTTCCTCATTCCACCACTATGTCTCCTTGTCATCCTTCCTCTGTCCCGATGTGATACCAAGCACCTTTCTAGCCGTCTCCCTTACTAGCTCTGCTGTAGTTACCCAGCTATTTGGTAACTCTTCACTGCCACTCAGTGCCTGTCTTAACTCATCCCTGAACTCCACCTCACAATTACCCTTTTTCAATTTCCACCATTTGATCCTTGGTGCTGCCCTCACACTCCTCCTCCTCTTCTTGGTCACTGACGTCATCCTACAAACCACCATCCTATGCTGCCTAACCACACTTTCTCCGGCCACCACTTTACAGTCTCCAATCTCCTTCAAACTGGCCCTCCTACATAAGATATAATCCATCTGTGTGCATCTTCCTCCACTCTTGTATGTCACCCTATGCTCCTCCCTCTTGTTAAAATACGTATTCACCACAGCCATATCCATCCTTTTAGCAAAATCCACTACCATCTGACCTTCTGCATTCTTTTGTTAACACCATACCTACCCATCACTTCCTCATCCCCACTGTTCCCTTCACCAACATGCCCATTTAAATCTGCTCCAATCACCACTCTCTCACCCTTGGGTACAGTCATCACCACTTCATCCAATTCACTCCAAATTTTTTCTTTCTCATCTATTGCACACCCAACTTGTGGAGCATATGCACTAACAATATTAATCAGTACACCATCAATTTCCAGCTTCATAAACATCACTCTATCCGACACCCTTTTCACCTCCAAAACACTCTTCGCATATTGTTCCTTCAGAATAACTCCTACACCATTTCTCCTCCCATCCACACCATGATAAAACAATTTGAACCCACCACCGATACACCTAGCCTTACTCCCCTTCCATCCGGTCTCTTGCACACACAATATACCAACCTTCCTTCTGTCCATCATATCAGCTAGCTCTCTCCCTATGCCAGTCATACTGCCAACATTCAAAGTTCCGACCCTCACTACCACAGTCCTAGACTTTCTCCTCTCTTCCTGCCTTCGGCCATGCCTTCCGCCTCTTCTCCTCCTTCAGCCAACAGTAGCCCAATTTCCGTCAGCACCCTGTTGGCTAACAGTACTGGTGGCGGTCGTTGTTAACCCAGGCCTCGACCAATTCAGTATGGAAATATTAACTGGTGATGGCATGAAAAGATTTGGCGAAGTTTTACGCCGGATGCCCTTCCTGATGCAACCCTCCCCATTTATCCGGGCTTGGGACCGGCACAAAGAAATGCACTGGCTTGTGCATCCCCAGTGGCTGGGTTGCTATATTCTTGCATTATAAGTTTCAAAATAAAGTGTTTCCCTAATGAATCTATGATTTAACAGATTAACATGAAAGAAAAGATATAGATTAGCTACAGTGACTGCTGCCTGCAATGATTAATTACACTGTTAAGTACAGTTACTCACAGAAAAAATGGTTGATCTGATATATTAAAACTGTATTGTATTCTAAATCATAAAATGACTGCTTTGAACATAGGGCAATAAGGTCCATATGTCTGTCCATCCATCCATCCATCTGTCTGTCTGTTATATATGTGGAAAATACTGAGTCCAATAAACCTGCCTCAAAGCCTTACTTCTGATCTTTGTTTCTGTGTCCTCTACTGTCAAGATGTCAGGCATGAATGCATTCCACCTTGAGAAGAATACTATGAGAGCTATTCCTTGTTTGATAAATGGATTCTGCTAACTTAATCCCTAGGCATTCAAAGAGAAATGAATTGCCCATTGTAATATATGTCAATAACCCGTGCCATCATGAGCAATCCATGCTAATCATGGGTAAATCCAGCATTACATACATCCAGCCATGGGTTATTGCTATTATACAATGACATTATTTAAGAAAAAAAGTTACTTACGTTTCTTAAATAATGTCCTTGTATAAGGGCAGAGTGCTGCTGTTCCGTGTTTTTCCCTGGTATCCTGGGGATTTCTTGATATACTGTGCATGCGTATGGTACTTTTGTTCCCATACTTATGCAGTACATTAGTGCTGTGTAAAGGAAGCAACAAAGAAAGGAAGCTCTCTATTGTTTTTTTGTTTTGTTTTTAATTTAAAAAAATTGAAATCAGGAGACTTCAACATACGGGAGAGATGGGATAGAGAAAATGTAAGGATAATCTGCTACATTTCTCTAGTTTTGTATAACGTACCTGATTATCCTTATATTTTTCTCTGTCCCTTCTTTCTTATTCATCTGAAATCTCCCGTTTTTGAAAGTTTATTTTTTTAAATAAAAAAAGTAGTTTCCATAGCATATAAAACTTTTTTTAAAACAATAATCCAGCAATGGAAGCAGACAATAAACTCCAGACAGGAAGCCGAACATGGCGATAATACAAAAAAACCCCACCACGGTAGAATGGTTCTAATATTTATTTATGCTCTCAACATGCTTTTTGGTCAACAGACTTCATCAGATGTTTTTTTTTTTGTATTATCACCGTGTTCGGCTTCCTATGTGGAGTTGGTTGTCTACTTCCACTGGTGGATTATTGTTTTAAAAGTGTTCTTTTTCCACATTTGGTCTTCCATTTTCTGTTACTTGTTTTGGTTTTAGTATATAGCATATATTAATGGAAGAAAGTTTGGGTGACTGGAATTTTTTTCTGTTGATGCATGCTCAACTTACAATGGGCATGCTAGTTGGGCTGACCAATCAGCGTACTCGTTTTTGAATGCTAGTGGCCAGTCATTGTATAATACATGATATCGGGTCATTTATTCCACTGGCATTTGAGAGTATACGTCCAATAAAACAAATGTCTGTAAAATTAATACTCTTGTTTGTAGTCAGTTAAAGATCTGCATTGCACTTTGTGATTAATCTTGTTTTCTACTTGACTGGACTCTATAAGAATGTCAGAAATATCCCAGTTTAATTTATATAGTAGTTGTACATAAATGAAGTATTACCCAAGGTGTTCCAGAACTCAAGCACTGTAATGTATACATTGAGTCCTATTTGCCCATGGTGTAGTATAAACAATTTGTTTTAGCAAACTACTCAGTTCTAACTGTATGTGATGAACATGCATTTCAATCACTGGTGGACTGCTTGCATACTAAGAGATTCAGAGGTTCTATTAGGTAGGTCTTTTAAAAGTTAGCCACTACAGTCCCACTGGTGTACCCAGTTAGTTACCCTCCCAGTCCATAAGGGATAGGGGCTAGGTCATCTGCATTTTACTTTCCGTTCATCTAAGTTAGATTTGAAGATAGTGAGGAATGTATCTTGCTTTGTAGACAGAAAAAGTGTATTCCCATGGGAGGGAATTCTTTGGGAGAGATGTCCATCATGACAACAAATCCCATTGTGTTGCAATATAAATTTATATTGCTTGATCTTGTATTTGTGTTCTACCAGTCTTGTAGATATGTAGTAGATCTAGCAGGATTGAGTCATTTACAGCTTTGTAGGTCAGGCTTAGGTGACCCTGTAGGATTTTAAGGGTGATGGAGGAAATTAAGCATGGTTTTTAGACACTCTGAGTCACAGTTGTCACTCACACCTAAGATCTTTTTGTTGAAGAACCACTGAGTTTTTCAGTTTGAGTTAGGACTTCTGACAGGTACGTATTAAAGGATGTATTGTAGTATGGGCCTGATGAGGAATGAGTAGAGGGGACTGATGGTCTCTTTAGACTGAAATGCTGTTAATAATCAGTTTGATGAGTTAGAAGGATTCCTGATGACAGTGGTACATGGTGTTCAACGAAGAGTTCATTATCCACAAAGATGCATTGTTTTCTAATGACAGTGTTATTTTTAAGAGTGTGTTATCTATGTCATAGGTGTGCAAGAGGTCCTGTTTCCCAAACTGTATAAAGGTACATTTTTTGACATTTAGCTTTAGACTGTGATCTGACACAACAAGTTTGTCTGAGTTAGGCTCCCATGGAGGATGTGAATGCTTTCAGTGAGGTTGATAAGTCGATGATAGCACCAAGCATGCAATCATTTGTAATTTGGTCAGTCAGAAGTTTTTAATGTCAGATTTGACATTAAACAAATAGATGCCATATAGATGCAGTCCCAAAACAGAGCCCTGGGGTACACTACTAGTGACACTTCTCTTGAAGTATAGTGTGCCATTAACTGCACTAGAATGGTGTCTATCAGTGAGCCAGTTGACAATCCAGTGAATTACATAAAGATCTGTACTGAGTTTAACCAGTTTGTTAGTAATGCCAGAGTGAGGTATAATGTCAAAAGCCTTAGCTAAATCAAAGTAAGCTGTATACATAGCATTACCCTAATCTAGCACTTCTGTGACTCTTACAAAGAATAAATAGGCTTAATAGATAAGACCTATCTTCTACAAAAGCAAACTGTTTAGGGTCCAAGGACTGTAAGTTCCTTATTCCTTGTTTGAGTTCCATGATGCCACATTCCATGACCATGTGAATGACACCAGTGAGGAAGGTTGATCTGTAGTTGTCAGTTTGCATGATGGGGCCTTTCTTGTGGTTGGAAACTAATAAAACTTTATTTTAATCTTCCATTACTCATCCAGTGGAGAAAATGTGGCTTCATAGTTTAAGGTGGGGGTCTGGTGTATGGGAGGTTCATGGAGGAATCTTTTATACAGGCTTAGAAAAAGCACAGTATGTTATATGGACCTACAGAGATGATATTTTTGGTTTTTAAAAGAGCTTCTTGCATCTGTTCAGAGATGACTGCCAGGAGAGGTAAAGGATATATTTGTAAAGTTTATATGTGCCATAGGAGAAAACTTGTAAGATTAATTTATCTGCAGATATGTTAGATATATCTTTAGGGTTTGAGTTTGTGATGTCATTACAGATAATCTTGGTGCAATGTTGGATATTATTCTGAGGTTGTTTACATAATTAAGGAATGTGTTGTGGTTATCCTTTGCTGACATTTTTTGTTCACAATTAGCTCTGCATGATTATATCTTGCACATGTGTTGTTTATTGACTCTTTTGAGGGAGATTGTTATATGCTAAGTTTTTATTCTATTTCTGGGGTTTATGTAAGTTTTCCTTTTATTGTACAGTTTGTTTGTAGCTGAGTTCCACACCACGGGGGTGGGGGGTGTTTCTAAACTTGCCAGTGTCTTCATGGTGAATAGGAACATAAACTTCTATGTAAGAATTGAGATGAAAGTGTAAAATTTGGGCCTCTGTAGTAGTATTTGCTGTAGACTCATTGAGAGTGGGAATTGTTAAACCATTCAAAGTCTTCATTGACCATGAGTAAATTGACCTTGGAGAAGCCTTTAAAGATGGTTGGTTTAGTCATTGACCTGTACTGGGACTATGTGGTGAATAAAACAGTGCAAAGATCTGATTTTTCCAGTGAGAGGGTTAGGTTGATGAGGACAATATTGCGTATGTTGGTGCCTTTAATGGGGGAAGGTACTGTTTGACTGAAGAAGTTTGCAGCGTTAAAGTCAAGGAAGTGTAGAGCATATTTATTTGTAGAGATATCAATGTATCAGTTTATGGAGGTAGTTAAAGTGTTTTAGACATATGGTGTTTGGGTAAATTGGGACTATGTCTCTCTTTTACTAAGATAAGTTTCATAGAGTGCCACTACTGCTCTGGAAACATTTTTTAGTGGCAACGCAAATATCCACATTTTCCAGGGATAGGAAGGCCTCAAGAGAGGGTCTTATCTTATTTAGATTTCTTGTGCTGAGCAGCATGACATTGATATTTGCCAGATAAGAATTTATATTGACTAGACCGGTAACCTGAGAAGGCTGATATTGCCTAAGAAAGTTACATTTGAGGTAGGGAATGGCTTAAACAGTATGCAAAAGCTCTGCAGTAAGAGGTACTAGCCATCCTTATTGAAAAAGGCAGGGCTGTCATCCTTCTCCCTCAAGGCTTGGGCTCCTTCAGAATGACACCAGTGACTATAAGGTATTAAACTAGCCATCTTTTGGTTATATGCTGGCATTTGATGACATGATGCTGTTAAAGACTAATTTATTTCCAGCCGTGGAGACATTCTCAGAGATGTCCATCATGTCTCTCTTCATATAGTCTAAGGGGGGTGCATTACATACCATTCACATTTGCATGAGCAATGGCCATATTATACTCATACTTTGGGTGAAGGGACTTGAGTGCCCAGGTGATAAGGTGGATTCTAGCACCGGAGGGGAAGTTGAGTGTTAACCAGTCTTTGCTTAGTCATGTGAGTAATGCTTCAGTGCGCTGAGCTATGGAGTCACCTATAACAAGTACAGAATTGTCAAAATAACAAGCCCCCCCCCTTATTCTGACAAGTACAGAGGCAGGAGAAATCACTGGAAATTCAGAGAACCCCTTTTTCAGTTGGCAAAGGACTATCTCAGGGCAGTTTGTAAAATAAATAAATTACTCTGAATTACATGTGGCTGCAGAGGCAGTTTGGTGATCTTGGGGAATTGAACACACTCCAAGATCTAAGAACTCTGAATGAAATTAATATTGCATTGTAATTTATTTAAAAGAAGTGTGCAACAGCTAGTGTTATAGCAGTATAGTAGTATCAGAAAGTGGAACTCAGCCGTCATTGGTGATAAGATGAACATCTTATGTGTTATGTATTCATTCATTCTTAAATACGGTCATTCATCTGTTCATCTGTCTATTTATTTTGACAAGTTTGGAAGAGAACATATAGACTCTGTACTGTACATGATATTTTATAAAGATGATGATCCAGTAGTCGGGATGGAGTGCAGATGTCCTTCGAAGGACATACAGAGAGGTCATCAGAAGTATATTTGACATGTATTTTTGGTGCATTGCCATGCATCTGTCCTCAGAAAATTGTCAGTTAGGGACACTAATGTAGCTATATAATATAAATATGAAAATGAGTGTGAAAAAGAGTGACTAGTCAGAGATACATGAACTAATTATAGATAGATGTAAATAAAAATATATGAATATATATATATATATATATATATATATATATATATATATATATATATATATATCTATCTATCTATATATATATATATATATATATATATATATATATCTCTATATCTATCCCCTACAGAAGACCGACAGCTCACAACACCGATACCCACATCGCCGACACCAAAAGCCCGACACACGAAACACTGACAATGGGGAAACGGTAAGTCTGCATAGTGCGGAATGGAAATACTTTCATTCTTGCACTGTAGTACAGTCTCGGAGTTGGTATATTAAAGTTACGGGTGGTGTGGGGGGGCGGACCCCCCCAGGGGGGGTGCAGGGGGGCATAGCCCCCCTGTTAGCAGAAAAAAGGAAATGTTATTTTCCTTTTTTCTGCAGTAGCACTTTTGTCTGTATTTCATGTGTCGGGCTTTTGGTGTTGGCGATGTGGGTGTCGGTGTTGTGAGCTGTCGGTTTTCTGTATGGGATCCATATATATATATATATATATATATATATATATATATATATATATATGGGTCACCTTTGATAGATCGAACTTTTAAATGTTCGAAGACGATATGGCTGAGACCATAACTTCATAGGTTCATAGGTTCATAGGTTCATACTAGGCTATCTGCCCAAGGGCATTTATAAGCCTAGCCCATAGTTATTTGGCTTTCGCCACCCCTTTAGTTTGAATAAAACTATGCCTATTATTTTGCTGTGCCTCTGTCAAGCAGTGACACTGAAGTAATCCCTGGGGTATATCTGCGATCCCCCATCCATTGGTCAAGATTCCTCTTGAACAAGGCCAGCGAGGTGCTCTGCCTCACATGTACCGGGATTTTGTTCCACAGCATAGGGAGTCTCTGGGTGATGAATCTGTCCCTCCAGCATGTTCTATTAATAACCGTGTCAAGGTTCAAGTCTCCGCCCTTGTGGTTCTGAGGGATCTAGATTTTTGAGGTGAAGCATATTCATCAAATCAGGGTTTGACATGGCCTTATATGTCAGGCACAGGTCACCTCTGAGCAAGCGGTATGAGACTGAATAGAGCTGGAGTTCTTTCAGTCGGGCAGCATAAGACATATTTTTGAGACCCTTTATCCTTTTGGTGAGGAACTTTTGGGGCCTTTCCAGCTGCTGCAGGTGTCTGGTCAGATACATTCTGAATGGGGCATTGTACTCAATCATAGGTCTAATGAGTGATGAGTACAGGGGCGATGACCTCCTTGATCTAGATGTGAATCCCTTCATGATCAGGTGGGCAATGTAGAAGGTTTTCCTAACTACTTTAGCAACATGAGTGTCAAACGAAAGGCTACTGTCAACCTGGGTCCCCAGATCCCTGATGACTTCTTCTGTGCTCAGTGGATTGCCACCTATATGGTAGCTAGGGGTAACCTTGTTTTTCCTGAAGGGTATGACTATGCATTTCTTGGCATTTAACTTTAGGCCATGGCTCTGGCACCAGTTATCCGTTTCTGTGAGGCCCTTCTGAAGGATATCTGTGTCAGATGTGTTTTCGACTATGGCCCAGTTTGCAGTCATCTGCAAACTTTGTCAGCCATAACCCTCCTGTGTTTGCTTGTACTTCAGAAAAGTAGATGCCGAACAAGAGTGGACCCAGGACTGAGCCCTGTGGGACACCACTTGTGACAGGCTTTGAGTCTGACATGGCTCCAGCAACTCTGACCCTGTGGGTTCTGTCACTTAGCCAGTTTGCAACCCATCTTGTGATGTATGGGTTTACATTCAAGCTGATGAGTTTTTGATGATACCTGAGTGGGGTATTGTGTCGAAGGCCTTTGCCAGGTCAAGGTAGGCTGTATGGACTGCCTTTCCCTCATCAATGGCCTTGGTGACTGTCTCGAAAAAGTCAACCAAGTTTAAAAGGCATGATCTGCCTTTGACAAAGCCAAACTGGGTTGGATCCAAAGTCTGCAAGTTCCCTATGTCTTTATTTATGAGTTCCATTATGATCCTCTCCATGGCTTTGCAGATAAGGCTTGTCAAGCTAATGGGACGGTAATTTCCAGGGTCGGTGGAGGCACCGCCCTTGTGAAGTGGGACCACAGTCGCCGTGCGCCACTCCTTGGGTACGTATCCTGAGGTGAGGCTAAGATTAAACAGCTGTCCTAACTGCGGGTTTAATTCCTCATTGAGTTCATGGAGCACACAGCCGGGGACACCATCCGGTCCCATGGATGCTGTGGTTTTTGCTTTGGAGAGAGCAGTTCTCACCTGGGCGTTGGAGATGTTTGGGGGGCTACAATCCTCTGGTATAGAAATTGCTCCTGTTGGGGGAGGGGAGAAGTTTGCACTGAACCTGTCAGCCAGTATGTTGGCAATGTGTGTAGGTTCAGTAATCTTCACATCATTTTGAACTAATTCTGAGCATATCTGGGAGTTTCCTCCTAGGTTTCTAACATAGCTAAAGAAGGCCTTATGATTGTCTTTTGAATCCTTGGCGATTTTTCTCTCAAAATTTGCCTTGGATGATTTTATGAGAGCTCTTAGTTTTTACTTATAATGATCAAAGGTGTCTTACCTTTCAAGGATTTTGCTCTATCTTGTAGTAGCTTCCTCCTTTTGTTGTAGAGCTTGTTTATGGCTGGGGTCCACCAGACTGGACGCTTGCCTTTGGTACAAAGCGTCTTAGTTTTGTTTGGGATTGCCTGATCCATGCAGTCCTGTAGGTGCTGGTAGAAGGCATTTGTAAGTGATTCAGCGGTTTGAGTAATGTTTACCACTGGCTCAGGGGCCTTAAAGGAGACCACACTAGTTTTTAGAAGTGTGAAGTCGGCTTTTGAGAAGTTTTTCACTGTGGTCTTTTTTGTTTCAGGTGGGGGCGGGATGAGGACCTCCAGCGAGATTAGTTTATGATCTGATCTCACCAGTGAGGGGTATACTTCGGTGTTGAACATTGTGATCCCATGTTCGTGATGATGAGATCAAGTATGTTTTCTCCTCTTGTGGGGATGGTGACTAGTTGTTCCATGGCATTTGAGTTTATGAACTCCAGGAACCTTTGGGCTAGAGTGTTTGGGCTTGAGTAGTGTTCCCAGTCTATATTAGGGTAGTTGAAGTCACCTAGTATGATGGTGTTTGGAGATACATTTATCCCTCCATTGTTTTCAGGAAGGCCATCTGAGGTTCCTGAGTTTGAGAGGGTGGCCTGTAACATGCTACAAATTGCAGAGCAGTCTTGCCTATGGTTAATTGCACCTGGATGGTCTCCGATGCATCGTGCGTTGCCACCAACCTTGAGGTGTGGGTGTCCTTTATGAATATGGACACCCTCCTTTCTTGGTGTTGTCCAGATTTTGGGGCCGGAACGCATGATATGAGGTGAAACCTGCTAGTGCTGGGGTGCTCTCAGGAGCCTTGAACCAGGTTTCTGTCACAGCACAGACATCGATGTTCTCCATACTGAGAAGGGCCTCGAAGTGCGTGCATCTTGAGATTGAGACTTCTGGCATTGAGCAGCATTACCCTTAGTTTTTTTACTTTTGTGTGTTCTAGGGTGGTAGGTTTAGAATTTGAGCCTTGCCTAAAAAGGCACTATGGGGTGGCAAGAGCCTTTGCCAATATCCGGAAGCCTAGGGTGACAGGTGCAAGCCGTCCCTTGTGAAGCAGCGTGGCTTGTCCAGCATGTCATCCCAGGCAGACAGACATTGGATCCCCTTTGAATGACACCAGAATTTAAGCCAGTTATTAAAGCTGATCATCTTATCACTGTATTGTGGCATCATTCCAGGTGAAGGTAGGATACTGCTCAAGGTCAGGGTCATACCTGCCTGGGCTAAATAATCAGAGAGCTCCTCAATGTCTCTTTTCATGTAGTCCAAGGAGGTGCGTCTCAGGTCGTTGACACCAGCGTGGACAATGACTGAGTCGTACTTGTACCTGCTGTTGAGAGACCTGAGTGCTTGTGTTATGTGGCGGATTCTAGCACCCGACAGGCAGCTTACTGTGACCTTCTCCTTACTCAGTCTGGTGAGTGGGACGTCAGTGTGTCTGACTATGGAGTCACCTATGACAAGTATGTTTGGTGTTGTATTTGGCCTTAAGGGCAGTGACTGCTTTGCACACTGATTTTGTTGTTTATGTGTTGTTTGTGTGGTGTATTGAGTTTGCAGTTGCTTGGGTGTCTGCTTTGGAGGCCTCTGCTGTTTAGGTAAATTTTTACTCAGAGCCTCCAAGTATGTCTTAGTGTGTTTATGTGTTTGATTCAGTGGTGTGGTTGAGTTATGTGAGACTGGTATTGTGGTGTGTGTAGTTGCCTTCTCCTCCTGCCTGGTCTTGCCAGTCCTGAGTTGAGAGAGCTCAGCCTCCAGTCTGGCTAAATAGCTGCATCTCTCACAAGTGTTAGTGTTACATGGGAGGAGGAGATGGTTGTCCGTGTACATGAGGCAATTGTAACATTGTCTCAGAATTCCCAGATTCACCAAATGGGCAGGAGAGGACGCCAGCATCTGACCCTTCGACATGCTAGAAAGAATTATGAGTTGGTATGAGACAGAAAAGTAGTGGGCTTAGCAGGGAAGTGGGCACTCCTGGGGGGTTTTGCTAGTGAGAGGTTTGTATAATATAGGAGTGCTTGACCTGCAAAGTGAATGCTTATAAGACAAGGGATATGCTTATAAGACAAGTGCTGAGCTTTTGAGAAGAAAAAGCTATTTGGAACAAGTGCTGCACTTTTTAGTGTAGGTGTAAACTGTTTAGGTTCCTAACAGAGCAGTTCTAAGGGAAAAATTGAAGAACAGACTTTCTGGAGCCAGAAAGAGTTTAACCTTGTTTAACCGGCGCTGCCCGATGCTGCTCTAGTGGCAACTCCGCGCTAAATCGCGCTAAAGCACGTTAAAGCGTGCTTGATAGCAGGGGCTGGAAAGAAGCAGGAATAGACCCAAAAGGGAAAATAAAACTACAGTTTCAAGTCAGTAACCACCTCTATGGGGGCAGAGAAGCTGCTCAATGTTAGTCACTGCCACTGATGAACAGAGAGACCCTCCCTCAGCCCAGGCAAAATGGCCTCACAGAAACTTTCAAACAGTTCAGGAACAGCAAGCCTGTAACTGAACTTTTTTAACTCAGAAAAGTGGGAAAAAAGCAAGATTTTTTTTGTTTTTGTTTTTTTACAGAGATAGCAGAGGTTCACAAGTAATATCAAGTTATAACAGTGCAGTAAATGACCCCACACAAGAGTGCTAGGTCAAGGACAGAAAATATGCAAGTTTTAAGAAAAAAATGATTTAAAACTAAGTGCAAACAGGAAATTCAGCAAACAGCTTTTGGTTGTGCTCTAAATACAGCTACTAATACAGAAATCAAGTTTAACAAGCCAGAAAATGCTCAAGCTAGGCAGCTATGCAGAAAAACTTAGCAAATAAACAGAGAAAAAATAAATCTCAAAAGTGGCTCTTTTCTTCTCTCAGCGTTTTTTCCTCTTGGAGGGTGCTTCACCAACAGCCAACAAGCCTGAAAAGACGCTCAAACCACGAGGCAACTAGGTTTTAAGAGAGGAAGATGAAGGAGTTATGGAAATGACCCCTAGTGGCCAATAAAACTACAGTTTCAAGTCAGTAACCACCTCTACGGGGGGCAGGGAAGCTGCTCAATGTTAGTCACTGCCACTGATGAACAGAGAGACCCTCCCTCAGCCCAAGCAAAAATGGCCTCACAGAAACTTTCAAACAGTTCAGGAACAGCAAGCCTGTAACTGAACATTTTTAACTCTCAGAAAAGTGGGAAAAAGCAAGATTTTTTTTGTTTTTTACAGAGATAGCAGAGGTTCACAAGTAATATCAAGTTATAACAGTGCAGTAAATGACCCCACACAAGAGTGCTAGGTCAAGGACAGAAAATATGCAAGTTTTAAGAAAAAAAACGATTTAAAATTAAGTGCATACATTTAAAAGTCCGAACGGACTGAATGGAGATCCGCGTACAGAGCAGAACAGGAAGATTTCCCATTTCTGCAATGTAGTGCGATCTCGGAGTTGGTATATTTAAGTAAGGGGGGTATGGGGGTGCAGGGGGGCGTAGTCCCCTGCTACAGCAGTTTAAATTTCTTTTTTTTTGTTTTTTTCTTTTTTTCCTTCAGTGTTCGAACTATTACAAGTTCGAACATATGGTCTCGGCCATACTTGGTTCGACCTTGTAATATGTTCGATCTACTCAAGTAGATCCATATGTATATGTATAATATATATATTTATATATACAAATAGCATAACATTACAGTAGAGTCAAACAACCATCAATGTATGCTGCTTTGCTCTGTACTGTCTGTACAATGCAATATCATTGCAGATTCAGACTTACTTCAATTAACCAAAAAAAAAACAAAAATGACTACTGATCTTTCCCAGACATTATTAACTATTAATAAGCACTGGTATACTACAACCACTAACACAATAGTACAACTAATCAGAAACGTCAAATAAACCTAAACAAGTGTTCATTCTGTTGATTGGAAGCCTTCTGAAACTCATGTCTTTGCTCTTATATCTCCCATAGGTTATGTAATAAACCCAAAAGTCACTTCACTTTTGGAGAAAACAAACAGTAATAATAACAAGAAAATGAAAAACAAAAAAATGCAAAAAAGAGTGATTTTTTTGTTGTTGTTGTTTGATAATTACTTGTTTTTGAAAGTATATGGTTATACTACCTGACTTTGTGTCCTGTTCTTTTGCTGCAACTTACAAAATAATTCACAAAGCTGTATAGCCCTTCTGCCATTATACTCATTGTCTGTTAGTCTAGAACATTATTACTACTAGTAAAATAGTTAAATAAAGTAACAATGGTAATTAAGTTGCTGTTTATACCATGCTTCTGAAATATAGAAAGAGTTATACAAAAGTGTGATTCACAAATGCAACCTCAGCTCATTAAGCTAATCAGTCAGGAAGATTACAGTGGCAGGTGTAACTGGGAATGGGGTTGCTTGACAAACTAGCCAGACTATTCACTTTATTTCTACCTGGTATTCCTTGCAACCCTTGGCATCTGCAGAATAGTAACATTTTAAATAACAAATGTTAGAGGTGAAGGTACAGCAGGCATATCAACTTTAATGTGTTTGGCACACAGATGTAATTGTTTACCTGAATTAAAGATGTATTCATAATGATGACATCACTTTACTTTTTAAAAGTTTTAGTTCAAAAGCCCATTTTTGTGCTTGTTCCCTGCTTTCCTGTAACTAGTCTAGTCCAGGTACAGATTTGCTGTATCCAGGACTGTTTGCAAATTTCTGAGCCCCCCAAGCCTTTCTGTGTTGGAAGGAAGCCTTCTAGCTTATCAGTGGGAGTGGTAAGCACTAGGTAGCCTATCTACCACAAGAGGAGTGGTTTCTGGCCCAGAAATTGTAGTTTATTGGCCTTTTGGGTAGTTTTTCCATATCTTTCAACTCTCTGGTTTAAAAGCCTGTGTTTGCGCTTGTTTCCCGCCTTTCCTCTTACTAGTCTAGTCCAGATACTGATTTGCTGTATCCAGGACTGTTTGTAAGCTTATGAGCCCCCCAAGCCTTTCTATGTTGGAGGGAAGCCTTCTAGCTTATCAGTGGGAGTGGTAAGCACTAGGTAGCCTATCTACCACAAGAGGAGTGGTTTCTGGCCCAGAAATTGTAGTTTATTGGCATTTTGGGAAGTTTTTCCATCTCTTTCAACTCTCTGGTTTAAAAGCCTGCATTTGCGGTTGTTTCCCACCTTTATTGTAACTAGTCTAGTCTAGGCACAGATTTGCTGTATCCAGGACTGTTTGTAAGTTTCTGAGCCCCCCAAGCCTTTCTTTGTTG
This sequence comes from Protopterus annectens, assembly GCF_019279795.1. Classification (NCBI taxonomy): domain Eukaryota; kingdom Metazoa; phylum Chordata; order Ceratodontiformes; family Protopteridae; genus Protopterus; species Protopterus annectens. Next base: position 1,888,173,260 of record NC_056725.1, read on the forward strand.
GAGGGAAGCCTTCTAGCTTATCAGTGGGTGTGGTAAGCACTAGGAAGCCTATCTACCACAAGAGGAGTGGTTTCTGGCCCAAAAATGGTAGCTTATTGGCCATTTGGGCAGTTTTTTTCTGTCTCTTTCAGCTTTCTTGTTTAAAAGCCCACATCTGCACTTGTTTCCCACCTTTCCTGTACCTAATCTAGTCCAGATACAGATTTGCGGTATCCAGGACTGTTTGCAAGCTTATGAGCTGTGCCAAACTCTGCTCTTCAATCTTTCCCTTAGATCTGCTAGTTCTCTCCTCTCCTGCACTTTTACTAGCTTATTAGTTTAGCACTTTACCAGACTTCTTGTAGCAATTATTGTAGCACACAAAAGTGTTACCAGCACTAAACGTTCTACAAGGAAACAGCACCAGTACTTATTAATGTCCACCCCTCCAGGCATGTCTAAAGGTCAGTTCCCTGTACTTTCTCCTATTAACCTGGTGAACTTGGGCATCTTGAGGCAATGTAGCAACTGCCTCATGTACACTGACAACCCTCTCCTCTTAACCTCCCAACACTCAGATTTGTGAGAGATGCACTTATATATCCAAACTGGAAGCCATGCGCTCTCCAGCCAAGACTGGAATAGCTGGTTATGAGGAGAAGGTCAACACTTGCACCACACCACATGGAACACATAGCCCTCCAGAACACACACCAGCACTGCCTTCACATAAAAACACAAACCACACACCCACCTTCACAGAGGGTCTCAATAAAAATCTACCCAAAAAGCAGAGACCTCCAAGGCAGAAACTCACTCTACCACGACAACACAAAACTAATCACGAGACAAATAACTCTCCTAAACAATGCAACACTAATCACGAGACACATAACTCTCCTAAACAATGCAACACTAATCACGAGACACATAACTCTTATGAACAGTGTGCCACTCAACCAAAGCCCCTAAGGCAAAAACAGCATGCCCAACACACTAGTCATAGGCGACTCGATAGTGAGGCATGCTGATGTCCCACTCTCTAGGTTGAATAAGGAGAAAGTAACAGTCAGCTGCCTGTCAGGTGCCAGGATCCACCACATAATGCATGCACTCAGGTCCCTCAACAACAGGTACAAATATGACTCTGTCATTGTACATGTGGGTGTGAATGACCTGAGACGTACCTCCCTGGACTACATAAAAAGAGACATGGAGGAGCCCTCAGATTATGTAGCCTAGGCAGGTATGACCCTAGCCCTGAGCAGCATCCTACCATCACTCAGAATGATACCGCAGTACAAGCAGAAAATGATTGATTTCAACAATTGGCTAAGTTTCTGGTGTCATTCTAAGGAGATCCAGTGTGATTGACAGACCTTGATGCTTTGCCAGAGATGGCCTGCATCTTTCACCCCTGGGCTTCCAGATACTGGCCAAGGCTCTTGCCTCCCCTGTACTGCCTTTTTAGGTGGTGTTCCAAAGAACAAATTACCATGATAACAGCTACAAACAAATGCAATCTAAGAGTCATGCTGCTCAACGTTAGAAGTCTAAATCTCAAAGTGCACTTGCTTGAAACACTTCTTAAAATGGATAGCATCAACATTTGTGCTGTAACAGAGGCCTGGTTCAAGGCAGCAGAAAGCACCCCAGCACTACCAGGCTATAACTCATTCCACACATTTCGGCCCCAGAACTTGGACCAAAGCTCCAAAGGCAGTGGTGTTTCCTTATTCATAAAGGATGCGCACACCTCCAGACTGGTAGCCCAACATAATGCATCTGAGATACTTCAGGTACAGCTAACATTGGGTAAGACAGCGATTCAGGTCATAGCATGCTATATGTCCCCAACTATGTCCCAAGACTCACATTCCATGTTCCTAAGCACCCCAGAGAATATTAGGGTCCAACCTAACAGTCTCATACTGGGCGACTTCAACTACCCCTCCATTAACTGGGAAAACTACTCATGTACCAATACACTTGCCCAATGCTTTCTGGAATTTATTAATTCCAATGCCCTGGACCAGCTCATTCTTACCCCCACTAGAGGTAGCAACATCCTTGACCTGGTCATTACTAACATGGGCAACTGTTGCTCTGTACCAATAGCCAAATCCTCCCCAGTTAGATCCAACCACAAACTAATCACCTTGGAAATCCACATCCCTCCCACCCGCCCCCCCTCCCACAAAGGTAACCACCATGAAAAACTTCTCCAGAGCTAACTTTGGGCTCCTAAAAAGAGTGGTGGCTAACTTCACGACACCCATGCAAATGGAGAATAGTTGCATGGCCGCCGAATCATACACCAATGCACTGAATAAACACGTACACAAATGCATGGATCTCGCCATACCCAATAGAACCAGGATGCTGTCCTCAAAAAAAAAAAAAAAAAAAGGAAGCCAATCTGGTGGTCCCCTGCCATAAACAAACTCTACAACAGAAGGAGAAAACTGATGCGGAATAAGGTGATGTCCCAAGACTGGAAAAACTCCCTTATCAGCCTGAACAAAAGGTTGAGATCCCTCATCAAATCCTCTAAATCTAGCTATGAAAACAGAATTGCATCAGATAGTAAAGACAGCCACAAGGCCTTCTATAGTTATGTAAAGAATCTCCACGGCAATACCCAGATTTGCTCTGAGCTACTGCACAATGGTATCGCCTATACCGAGCCAACAGATATTGACAATGTACTGGCCAAGTGATTCAGTGCTAACTTTACCTCTCCCCCCCAAGGACCAATCACAATACCAGTAGATTGCCTGGCACCCAGTATTACTGCTGCACAGGTTAAAACAGCACTGTCCAAGGTCAAGAATACAGCTTCTTTATGATAATATCCATGGCTGTGTTCTACATGAACTACAGAGTGAACTGGCACCTCACCTGTGTGCCCTATTCAATCACAGCCTTACCTCAGGCTTTGTCCCTACCGAATGGCGCACTGCTACAGTCATCCCTCTCCACAAACGAGGAATGACTACAGACCCCGGAAATTATCACCCCATTAGCCAAATGAGTCTGATATGCAAAGCTATGGAATGCATCATCATGCACCTAATAAACAAGGACATAGTGAATCTCCAAACTCTGGATCCTACACAGTTTGGTTTTATGAAGGGTAGATCATGCCTGCGCAACTTGGTCAACTTCTTTGAGTCAGTCACCAGAGCTGTGGATGAAGGCAAGGTGGTTCATGCAGCCTACCTTGATCTGGCCAAGGCCTTTGATATCATTCCCCACTCAGGAATCATAGAAAAACTCACTAAGCTAGGCATCAACCCCTATATTACTAGGTGGGTTGCAAACTGGCTCACAGATAGAACCCACAGTGTGAAAGTAGCTGACTCCAAGTCAGACTGCTGACCAGTCACAAGTGGAGTCCCACAGGGTTTGGTCCTGGGTCCTCTCCTCTTTGGTATCTACATCTCTGAAGTCCAGGCCAACATGAAGGGACTCTGGCTGACAAAGTCTGCAGATGATTACAAGTTGGGAGCTATTATTAACTCCCCACGTGATGTTGACATCCTACAGAAAGGCCTCAATGAGACCAATGACTGGTGTTAGAACCATGGCCTTAAGCTCAATGCCAAAAAATGTGTCATCATCCATCTTGGGAAAAAACTGGTTCCCTTGAATTACCACATTGATGGTAGTTCACTGAACACAGAAGGCATTATAAGAAATCTGGGAACACAGGTTGACAGCAACCTCTCTTTTGACCACCACATTGCCACTGTGGTCAAAAAGTCCTTCTATGTGGCACATCTCATTACTAAGGGTTTTGCATCCAGGAAGAAGGAGGTCATTGTCTCCCTCTACTCTTCCCTCATTAGGCCATTCATCGAGTACAATTCCCCATTTGGCATGTACCTCACTAGGCACCTGCAACAATTGGAGAGGCAGTAAAAGTACCTCACAAAGAAGATCTCAGGCCTTAAACACTTGTCCTATATGGACAGACTCAGAAAACTCCAACTATTCTCTTTCTCATATCACCTACTTAGAGGCGATCTCTTCTTGACTTACAAAGCCATGTCTGACCCAGCACTGTTAGAAATGTTGCATCTAAAGAAATCCAAATCCCTCCGCACCACACGCTCCAAAGACCTCAACCTCATTACTACAATCAACAGAACATGCTGGAGGGACAGGTTCATAACCCAGAGACTGCCCATGCTATGGAATAGACTTCCCATACATGTCAAGCAGAGCACCTCGCTGGCCCTCTTCAAGAGAAATCTTGATGAGTGGATGGAAAATAGAAAATTCACCCCAGGGATCACTCCAGTGGCTCTACTTGACAGAGGCACTAGGAACTAAGGTCCGGTGGCATGATGCCAGGGTAATGCTATGGGCTAGGCTTGTAATGCCTCCAGTGCCATTAGCCTAGTACACACCTATGAACCTATGAACATGCTTAGTGATGGTATGGGTAGAATGTGTAAGATGACAGTGCACAGGACTAACTCTGGGTAGTTTGTAAAATAAATAAATCATTCTGAATTGCAAGTGGCTGCATACATTTAAAAATAAAACTTTTTATTGTACATTTGGGGGGGGGGGCTGCAGGTCAGTAGAACCATCTGCCTGTAGTATGCACTTATAATTATGTCTTAGATATAAAATAGTAATTTCTTGTAAAATATATTTCATACCATTGATAGCCATCTCCCTCTGAAATCAGGCATGTTTGAAGACTTCCATTTTCTGATGGTATGTTTCCTTGCTGCTAACCATGAGGTAATATATGCATTGAATAAAATATTTCTTTAGTTAGTAGAAAGTTATCATTCCACAGAATGTGTATTACATTTTGAATATAAGCCCAGACTTCATCAGGTGCGTGACATTCATTGTACACATAGGCCTGGATTCATTCTTGTTTATCTTGGCATCTTCAGCTATTTAAATTGGTAGTCTTAAATATTTTTCACAGTCAATTAAGTATGGGCACAGTCTACACAGAACGTTCTAGAAGAATAACCTCCAGTAGGGAGAAAGGGCATTTGCTCTTTAAAGCGTTAAGTATCAATTTCTTATATGTGCATTTACCTCTTTATCATACAATCTGCAATGTACCCATAAAATTGAATATTTCTGATGCATTCTAAATATGGGAATAAATTGCATTTTTGAAATTATTATGTCTTTTTCTGAATTGCCTGTTCTAAATTGCCATTACATTCAAGCCTGTATGTGCCTTTTTATATACTTCCAGTTAAGATCTCTGACTTGTTATGGGTTATGGCATCCAGACCTTTTTTTAAAGTCTGACTTCTTTAACTAATGACTTACCAGCTAATAGCTGACAGTATTAGAGAGGGCAAGGAATTGTTAACAAAGTAACACTGTGATTGTTCATCTATGATGTTATGTTGTGCAGAAAATAATTACTGTTTGCTACTTATTATTCATATTTTCATAACTGAGAGACATGTATGCTGCTACTGAAACATATGATATGAAATGTCATGTGGGACAGAGGAAAAATCTTTGCCAATGTCAATGTATATCAGACTGTACTAGACATACTGGTCATTGTATGAAAGTAATTATGAAGATAAGCAATATTTTTATATGTACCTAATACTTTAAACAAAAATGATTTAGACTTATTGCATGCCATCAGGTGGAACCTTAGATGATGAAGACAACTGTCATTCATATTTGCACTATATTTTCAACTATTGAGATATATTCAGTGTTATTTATATGGTTAATTATACAACAGATCATGCCTCCTAAACCTGGTGGACTTCTTTGAGACAGTTACCAAGGCTATAGATTAGGGAAAGGTGGTACACATAGCCTACCTGGACCTCGCAAAGGCCTTTGACACCATTCCCCATTCTGGTATTATAGACAAGCTCACCAGTCTGAACATAAACCCCCTACGTCACAAGATGGGTTGCCAACTGGCTCACGGACAGAACCCACATGGTGAGAGTTGCAGGAGCTAGGTCTGACTCTAAACCGGTTACAAGTGGCATTCCCCAGAGCTCATTCCTAGGACCCCTCCTGTTCGGCATATACTTCTCAGAGGTACAGGTAAGCACAGGAGGACTATGGCTGACCAAGTTCACAGATGACTGCAAACTAGGGGCTATAATTGACTCTTCGGCTGACACAGATGTACTCTAAAAGGGTCTCACTGAGACAGATACCTGGTGTCAAAATCATGGCCTCAAGCTAAATGCCAAAAAGTGCATAGTCATCCCCTTTGGAAAAAACAAAGTACCCACAAACTACTACATAGGTGGTAGTCCCCTAAATATGGAAGACGTAATAAGGGATCTGGGGACCCAAGTAGATAGTAATCTCACCTTTTATAATCACATTGTCAAAGTGGTTAGAAAATCCTTCTACGTGGCCCACCTAATTACAAAAGGGTTTGCATCCAGATCAAAAGAGGTCATTGTGCCCCTCTACTCATCACTCATCAGACCCATCATAGAGTACAATGCCTCATTTGGGATGTACCTTACAAGACACCTGCAACAGCTGGAAAGAACACAGAAGTACCTCACCAAGAGGATCACTGGCCTCAAACAGATGCCCTATGCAGCTCGACTGAAGAAGCTCCAGCTGTACTTGGTTGCATACCGCCTACTCAGAGGTGATCTCTGCCTGACATACAAGGCCATGTCTAACCCAGAATTGATGGACATGCTCTACCTAAAGAAAACCTTATCCCCTCGAGCCACATGCTCTAGGGATCTAAACCTCACTACAACAATAAATAGGACATTCTGGAGGGACAGATTCCTGTCCCAGAGACTTCCCATGCTTTGGAACAAGATTCCAATATG